>NC_061804.1:7448739-7748739 GCF_021462225.1 Girardinichthys multiradiatus
TTTACATTCATTGTTCCTCTTAGCTCTGTTTCTTCTGTTTATCTTTATTCTCCAATTCCTCCTTTAACAGGTTAGCTTTAGTTACTGTTTACTTTTATTCTAGTCATCTTTTCTCCTGTTCTGCTTGGGTCTGTGTTTCTCCTTATTGGTTAATCTGTTTCACCTGCTCCCTCTGCTTCCCAGCCTCCTTGTGTCACCTGTTCCCTGTTCCTCTGATTACCTGCCCTATTGTTTCTTGTCCACCTTTGTCTGTATTTAAGTTTGTCTTCGTCCTTTGTTCCACGCGGTGTCGTTATGTCTTTTCAGTGTCCTCGTGAGATGTCTTTTGGATTTTGTCCTTGAACTGGATAATCTTGTCACCCTGCACCTTGCCTGCATGTCAGTGGACTCGCTTTAAATTAAAGGAGTTTTCGTCCACCTCTCTGCTTTTCTCCGTGCTTGTCTGCCTTTTGGTCCACCGCAAAAATAGAACTATGACAGTACGACACCGCCACAAGGAACAGGCAGATGGAGAAGAGCAGATCACTCTGTGGGAATATTTCCGGCGAGCCGCAGAGAGGTCCGCTTGTCAGGAGAGACAAGCTTCGGAGCAGCGTTCGCCATTCTGGGGTACCAGACTGGCGGTGCCGCTCCCTGGGACCGGTCCGTTACGCTGTGGGTCAGCGCCTGCCTCCTCCGCCAGCCGCAGGCAGCGAAGGAGGCGTAGAACCCCAGTCCCAGACTCCGTGGCGGGTCAAGGGGACGCCTCAGCTCCTTGCTCTACTGGGGGTCCTCATGATGCCGCAACACCAGGTTCTGGAGCCCGTTCGCCCCCGCTGTCTGGCTTCGCTCCGGAGGAGCGTTCAGCACAGCCATCCACGTCTGCAGCGGCTTCAGCGGAGCCACCCACATCGGCAACGCTTCCAACAGAGCGATCCTCACCTCCGCCAGCTGCAGCAGAGTTTCCGGCTGGTTTCTCCTCCCGTCCTGGACGACGGCGTCGCCGGAGGCCAGTCGCCGCTGGGGAGGTTCGGTCGTGCGCCTCCTACTTTTCCACAGAGGTTCCTTCCAACATGGCTTCCTCACGGCTGTCTTCCCCAGAGTTGGGGGGTGGTTGCCAGCACCTTCTGGAGGTCACCGGTCTCTGGTGCGACCTCCAACCCCGGCGTGGGTCCTGGCTCGACTGCTGTTCGCCAACAGGGAGCGCATGAGGGAACGTTGTATGGAGTGCGTTCCCCATCTGATTACCATCAGGACCTGCTTCACGTGCACTCCATACTGCAGGCGGAGTTTCTCGAGGAGGGGTGGCTCGACGCTCCAGCACCACTCTCCCCTGGAGGTCCCTTCACTCCCCTTCTCGAGGCTGTGGCCGCCGCCGGGTCTACAGAGCCTCAGCCGGCCGCCGCCGGGTCTACAGAGCCTCAGCCGGCCGCCGCCGCTGGATCTTCAGAACCTCGCCTGATTCGGGAGGAGCCCGTGAATGGGCTGCCTCCACTTCCTTGCCTGATCCTGGAGGATCCCTTGAGTGGGCTGCCTCCACTTCCTCGCCTGATCCGGGAGGATCCCGTGAGTGGGCTGCCTCGACTTCCTCGCCTGATTCGGGAGGAGCCCGTGGGCGGGTTGCCTCCACTTCCTCGCCTGATCCGGGAGGAGCCCGTGGGCGGGCTGCCTCCACAACCAGGTCGGAACACCTTATGGTTTTTCTTTGGGGGGTGCTCCTGGCTTTACAGCCTGACACACAGCCTGACACAATTCCTGGAAGGTCATCCACCCTGCTTGGCCAACCTCCAGATCTCCCGCCTGGGTCCAAGTCTCCACCATGGTTCTGGCCACATCACAGACCACAGAGGACCTCGCTTCGAGGGTTCGCCTGGCCTCGCCGCCGGCCTCCGAGGACCTCGCTTCGTGGTTTCGCCTGGCTTCGCCGCCAGCCTCCTAGGACCTCGCTTCATGGGTTCGCCTGGCCTCGCCGCCAGCCTCCTAGGACCTTGCTTCGTGGGTTCGCCTGGCCTCGCCGCCAGCCTCCTAGGACCTCGCTTCGTGGGTTCGCCTGGCCTCGCCGCCGGCCTCCGGACTGCCTGCATTTCTGTCGCCGCCGGTTTCCTAGACGCCTGCTGCCCTGCCTTTGGCTATTCCATGGCAGGCCTCCTGATCCTCTGCTGCCCTGTTTCTGGCTCATTAGCAGCCAAATTGTTGGACCCTTGTTTTTTTATGTGCCCCTGGCCTCTGTATCTAGGTTTTTTGTTTTGGACTCAGGTTTCGCCCTCGTTGGCTTTATTTTTGTTTTGGACTTTGGCCCTCCTTCCTGGCCCCCTCCGCCCACCCTGGTTGGGTTGTTTTGTTTTGGACTCTGTTTGTGTTTTTGTGGTCGTCTGGAATCTGACCTTGAGGGGGAGGTAGAGTCAGGATGTGAGATTTTGGATTTGTTTGTGGTTTGGTGTTTTTGTTTTACTAGATGGTCTTGTTTGAAGTTTTGTATTCTTGTTCATCACTTTGTGTTCTGACAATTCTGGTTTCCTTTTGCCTCCCTGTCTGTTCTCCTCTCATCATTAGTTTTCCTCTTTTAGTTGTTAATTACTCAGTTTCTGTTGCCTTTACATTCATTGTCCCTCTTAGCTCTGTTTCTTCTGTTTATCTTTATTCTCCAATTCCTCCTTTAACAGGTTAGCTTTAGTTACTGTTTACTTTTATTCTAGTCATCTTTTCTCCTGTTCTGCTTGGGTCTGTGTTTCGCCTTATTGGTTAATCTGTTTCACCTGCTCCCTCTGCTTCCCAGCCTCCTTGTGTCACCTGTTCCCTGTTCCTCTGATTACCTGCCCTATTGTTTCTTGTCCACCTTTGTCTGTATTTAAGTTTGTCTTCGTCCTTTGTTCCACGCGGTGTTGTTATGTCTTTTCAGTGTCCTCGTGAGATGTCTTTTGGATTTTCTCCTTGAACTGGATAATCTTGTCACCCTGCACCTCGCCTGCATGTCAGTGGACTCGCTTTAAATTAAAGGAGTTTTTGTCCACCTCTCTGCTTTTCTCCGTGCTTGTCTGCCTTTTGGTAAAAATAGAACTATGACAGGAGTGAATGGAGAGCTGGGTCAGACTTTCTGGTACAGTACTCGACTGATTTGAGTCGTACTTGAAGGACACGGACATTTTTGTGTCACTGGGTAACTTTACATCAGAGTTGACAAAAATCATAGGCTGGGTTCCCCAAGGTTCCATCCTGGGACCCGTCCTATTTAACATCTACATGTTCCTCCTAGCTCAGATCATACCAAACCAGATAAGTTACAATAACTATGCAGATGATACACAGCTCTACATTACAATGTCACCTAGTGACTATGAACCTATTCAAGTGTTGGGGTAGATGCAGAGAACAAATCAATTAATGGATGAGCAATAATTTTATTCAGTTGAAAAAAAAATCAAAACTGAAGTAATTATCTTTGGACTGAAGGAGGAGCGATTAAAAGTCAGCACACAGCTTCAGTTAATACAGCTAGAAACCACAGATCAGACACCAAAATCTGGGTGTCAGACCTGAACCTCAAAAGGGACATAAAGACAGTCACTAAGTCGGCCTTCTATCTTAAGAACATTTGCAGGATCAAGAGACTGTTACAGCATAAACTCATCTATGCATTTATCTTTTGTCAAACTGATTACTGCAAATGTGTCTTTTCAGGTCTGCCTAAAAAGTCAATCAGACAGCTGCAGGTGATCTAGAACACTGCTGCCTGCATCCTCACTAAACCTAAGAAAGTGGAGAACATCACCCCAGTTTTAAAGTCCCTGTATCTCAGAGAATAGACTTTAAAATACTTTAGTTAGTTACTGAATGGCTCAGTACTAAAATACATAAAATATTTGTCATTATTTCAACCTTCTAGACCACTCAGGTCTTCTGGTTCAAGTCTGCTCTGCATCTCCAGAATCAGAACCAAACGTGGAGAAATAGCATTCAGTTCTTATGCTCCACTAATCTGGAACTTACAACTGCGAAAATGCTGAAACCTTGTAACCCATTTGTTTAGAGATGCTTTTAAATGTTCTATTTAAACTATTAATTGAACTTAATGGCCAGACTGAACGATTGGTAAGGAGATTTCTTTTTTGTTGCACACAACTTCAAAAGTTAAAATGTAAAAGGGGAATATATGAAGCCACACGGATGAAATTTAAGTCTTTGATTTCCCTTAAAAAACTGAAATACTTCTTAGGTCTTCTTTGCGATATAATTTTTAAAATGACAGTTTACAGTTTTAACATGAGTTTGCCAGTGGCAGTCTAATGTGTTCCTTGTTCTGAATCTGTAGGATTGTTGACAGAAACATAAACAAGAAATTAACACAAAACCTGAAATACGAGGTCCAAGATGGATAACAGACTTTGATTTAGTGGCCAGGAGTTACAGCAACTCAGTTTGTTGCCACTGGTTCCTCATACCATGACGCTTTGTGGCAATGTTGAATGAACTATTCATTACCATATAACACAATTTGGAAAAGTCAGATGTTATTTTAGATTTAGAGACATGTTTCTTGTTTAAAGGTTTCTTTTACCCTAAAACCTATTTATAAGGGCAAAATACTTTGATTCAATAGTTATTAAAACATTGTCATATCTCTCAGCATAGAAAGTAGTTCTTTAAATTTTGGGGTCAAGGTTTGGTAGGATTGGGATCTATCTGCATTTCTGTTGCATTTTTTAATCCTAACACCAAGCTGTGAGATCCAACTAGCACCTAAAATGGTTTATTTATTGAGTTTGCTGACTGTTTGCACCACATGCAGCACCAACCCATGGGTTTGTGAGTTTTTTTCTTCATCGCACTGATTTTTCTTTTCTGCGCTTTGTAATTCAACCAATGTTCTGGCACTGGGTTATTTCTTATTTACGGTTTCTGCATTTTTCATGCTTGCTGTTTTCATTATCTCCACCTCCTTAATGTCATTCTTTCTCTCATCTCTTCTTCTAATCTTGCATTGAGTCTCTCCACATGCAGTAATTAGGCTGTTGATGGAAAACGAGCGGATTAAGAAAAAGAAGTGAGAGCAAAAACAGAGTAAAAAGCAAAGAGAGGGACTGACAAGTCCAAAAAAGACAGTAAATGAGACAGAGAAAGAGTGAAGACATATTTTGGATCAATAGATTAACTGAGTGCTCATGTATTATGCATCTGAGCCCTGCAGCACTTTCACATAAAGAGAATGTTGGGCAGGATTGGCGTGTAAAAGCTTTATAACTGCAGGCCTGTTTACTCAGAGTATTCAAGGGGACCTCTGTCACACTGAACTCAGCGTATCAAAGTCTAACTGCTCTGAGGCAGTAAACCGTCCTGAACCCAGATCCCTACACAGCAACACGATTCAGCAGCAGGTAAAAAAAGAAAGTAAACCCTCTGTCCATTCTAGGGCTACTTATCAGGAGTAATAATGATATGGTTTATAAAAGCTTATAAAATTATTTACATATAACTTGAATTGTACAAACCCCACAACAGATCAGAATGTCATTATGTAAAACAAAAAGCCAAAATAGAAAAGCTGTGTGCAAAAAGTGAAAAGGTAAAGTAGTTTCTTTCTGACTTTTTTAGTCCCTCACATCATTGTGGATGAATTTTTATTTTCTTCTTTACAGTGTTGCTTCATTCTCACCATGACACAATTTTGGCCAAGTTTGGACAGATGGTCTCACATTAGACTCTACGTTGTGTGCACAGTTATTAGACAAGTTGGGTTTTTGAGTATAAATGTTGTTATTGAACATCAGTAGAATTCTCAATCAGTCCAATAGGTTAATAAACAACAGACCTGAGGATTTGAAAAGGCAAAAGTGCATGCCAACTTTCTTAGAAGAATGTGTGCACAATTATTGGGCAGCTATCACGGTGCAGAATAATTATACAACTAAATGTCAGTCAGTCATTTTCTACCACTTATTCCATAGTGGGTCACAGAGAAGCTGGTGCCTATCTCCAGCAGTCTATGGGCAAGAGGCGGGGTACACCCTGGACAGGTCGCCAGTCCATCACAGGGCAACACACATACAACCATACACAAACTCATTCATACACCTAAGGGCAATTTAGAGTGACCAATTAACCTAACTGGCATGTCTTTGGACTGTGGGAGGAAGCCAGACTACCCGGTGAAAACCCACGCATGCACGGGGAGAACATGCAAACTCCATGCAGAAAGACCCCCGGATTATGCTGGGAATCAAACCCAGGACCTTCTTGCTGCAAAGCAACAGTGCTACCAATTGCGCCACCGTGCAGCCGTTGAGACAAAGTGAGAATTATGATATTTCAAAAGAAAAATAAACCATTAACCATTATAAACACCCTTCTTCTTAACAAACCTTCTTTTCATGTAGTTTCCCGGTTTCTTGATTTGTTGATGATCAACTTTTGAGCAGATTCAGCCACAGCCTCCCAGATGGTGGAGTACTTAAATGTATGAGATGGAGCATTTTCCTGCATAAAAACATTGGTCTTCTAGAAAGATGCAGACTTTTTCCTCTTACTACTTGAAGTAAAAACTGGTTGTTGGTTTAGAAGTTGATTTTCAGTCTATTTTCATCTGAAAAGGCCCAACTAGCTCATCTTTAATAAAACCAGCCCATACTAGTATCCAACCTCTACCTTGCTGTCTTCTGAAAGAGGAGCTCTAGGCCTGTCACTAATCCATCCACAGGCCCATCTATCTGTTCTTTAGTTTTAGTTACACTGCAACACCCTGATGTTTCAATGTATCTATCTTGTTCAGAGGTACTGGGGTTTCAGGCTTTCTGTTCTGGGCCATCACTCTGAGCAGTGAATACCTTGTAGTTCTGGGTGCTCTGGGAAGGTTGAGTTCTGGAAAATGACAATATTAGCAGATTTTTTCAAATCTTTGGCAGTTAATTTATGTCTTTTCCCCAACACAGTTTGGCTGTTGACTACTTGCAACAAAACATTTAAAGGTTTTTTGATCACGCCACCAATATATTGGTAAGAGTGCTGTAACCCTCTGCAACCTGCACCAATGCCAACATAGGCCTGTAGACTCTCACATGGACTTTAAATTATCTATAGTAAAAGAAAATAATAGCCTTGTAACCCTTTCCAGATTTATGGGCAGCAATAGTTACTTTATTAAGGTAATTGTCAATGTCTTTCCAACTTGGCATTGGCGTGGCACACATATTTATGCTTTAAAGCAGCAAACAGTCAAAACTCCTGCTATTATAGAGGTGGTCAGACTAATGATGAAATAATCAAGTGCATTTGATCAGGAGCACTTGAACACAGCAAGGGTGTAATTAGTTTTTTTCCAGTGATACTATTGACAGTGGCTTACATTGTGGAATCATTCATGTTAGGTGAATAATATTTCTTTCTGTGGATTGACGATTAGTACTCTGTTGACTTAAAAGGATTCAGTTGCACAATTTAGCAGCTGTTTTAAAGAGCTAAGCAGCTTCAGAAGCCAGTTGGGCTTGTTGTTATCTGAATTAGTGTTTTTAGATGGTGAATAATGTCAAATTTGCAGGTAATTCTCATTAAGAAATTTAAAATAGGAATAAAAAATACTTGAATCTTTAACACAGATGGAGTTGAAGCATTTTTTTGCAAACCACAAAAATGTGTGTATTTTAAGATTGTGTGTTTTAGGTTGTGTTTTATGTATACTGGTGCATCTTATTCTGCTGATTGCATAAGGAGTATTTAAGCAGTAGGCTGCCTGCACTTCAACGCGAGAGTGTTTGCCTACAGTGGTAATGAACTCAGCCACCTCTAGTCTAAGCTTAATTTTCATGCTCTAAGTAACTTTGTTTATGCTCCTTCGCAGGCTGAAACCCTGATTCTTGGATTTACCTCGCTGAACACAGACTTCAGTCTCAGAAGTTCTGTGGGTTAAGACTTCCTATGTTTTTGAGGACTTCGTTTTCTGAACTACTGGCTTCAACTGGATTTCGTTCTGGCTGGCAGCCTTCCTGATTCCCCCCTTTCTAGGATCAAGACATTAAGTGTACCCTGTCCACCCTCCAATGTAAGCATCTGCATCTTGGATAACTACATGGTTTTTCCAGTCTCCCTGAAACGGCACCAGAGGAAACAACAGAACGAACTAAGCTCTGTAAACCGAGACCCCAAATCCCTCAACCCCTGGCGACCTGACTGCATCCACTTAGTAAGCCGTTCACTTATTCAACTTAGTTATTTATCATTACTTCCTTACCTCACCAGTTGTCTTCCCCTTCCTTCCATACAGTTGGAGATTCACTCGTTCATGTTCCTGATTACTTGTTGCACAATAAAACAGTATTTTACTGATTTTCGTTTGAAGTGTACTTCTGTATGTGGGTCAGATCTATTCCGAAAATGTTGACAAAGATAGCTTCACAACCCTGAGAGTTGTATATTTTTGTGGGGTATTAAATTAGATTTTTGCCAGGAATGTAGTTCAGCTTTTCCAACTCTGAAGGTACCCATCTGGGTCTGAAAATGTCTGAAATAAAATGGGACCTTATTCACTATCAGATCATGAAGACAAAATGAAGCATCAGAACCATCTGAGGTTGCTCTTGACATCAACCCGCTGGTTCCTCCCTGTTCTTCTTTTTCCTGAAAATTAACATCCAGACAATCCACGAAGGGCCCAGCATCAAACAACTAAAGCCCCTGAGCACTTCCCCAGATACAGCCACACATATTTCCATGCAAACAAATCCCTGTCTCTCTCCTGTACTACAAGAATAGAGAGCAGTTTAACAAAGGGAAAACTAGTAAACAAACAAAATGGTGTAAGAACATGTCACTGAAACAGGGGACGGTGGGTGGGGGTGGGGGTTATATTTGAAGAGTGTATTCATGCAAATCCAAATTACCAAATCTTCTCACTGATGTCTCTGGTGTTTGGAACTGGAGTGATAAGTAAGAAGAAAAAGATGTTAATACCCAGAAGAGACGTGTCAAAGCTATTTGGAGATCCTGCTCTATGAAGGTTTTGTTTAAACTCTTTTAGCAAATGTAGCTTTGATAGCAATGAGTTTGTACTCACTTTGAGATAGGGAGAATAAACACTGTCTAGTCAAGTGCAACAGATTTAGGAAAAAGCGAGGCGAAAGTGAAGAAAAACTTATAAAAATGCCTCCAATGATGCAATGGTTTCCAGTCCATGAAGTGATATTGGGCATGTGCAAAGTAGGTAAATTCATTGCTTCTAAAAGTCTCCGCTTTGGAAAGCCATTTTTAAGATGTTCTCACAAAAAATCAATTTTATGCATTTGGACAGCATGTTGCAAACGCAACAAAAAATTAGAGCTTTGCCAAATATTTGTTTTATGTTATCTTCACATAATATTAAGATCACAGTATGATGTTTAAAACCTGCCAGGACATAGATGGTCTTTGTAAGGTCTTCTGAAAGGTATTAAGCCATCAGTCGGCTCCACAATATGCATTATAGACCTTGAAAGTTTGGACTATGTTAAGCAAGCACAAACCTTTTGTAGTGAGGTTGTGGTGGTTTACTATCATAGTGGCAGAATAACACTGTGCTAACACCAAAACATGGTGGTTGTAATGGCAGAGTATTTTTTTAAAGCATGACTGACCACATTGGCCTCATGCCTTGAATACATCCTAACCAAGTCCATGTCTCACTGGCAGCACTCCAACTATATTCTGCACTTGGTCACTTAGTTGCTGAGAAGAAGGACACGCCCAGGCTTGGGCACAATTTAAGCGTATCTCTCAGACTGTCAAAAAAAACCTTGTTATATTTATTGTTGAGAAGTTAGGATGAGGAGGAAGCAGTTGCAACAGTTCATAGGGATTAATTATGTCATTGAAATTCTCTTACAGCTGATGCACCTGGAAAACAACCACTTCGAGATTTACATTAAGATTTAAACAGTGCAATGTTTATGAAAACAACTTTAAGCTAAATATCCTTGCAGTGATAGTCTCACTGTGATTGGTGTATAAAAAAATCCCACATTTTGAAAATTGTGTACATGATTGTTTAGACCAGCCAAAGTGTCCTCAAAGGAGAAATCCCATTCACCTGCATCTTTCCATCCAGCTGAAAAGCTAATAAAAATGCTGAGGGGGTTTCTTCCTCCACAGGAATTTTGAAACATATATCATGGTAGCTTGGCATGATTAAGCCTGTATCAGCAATTTCACACAGTCTAAGAGAGTCATTCCAGTTCAAGGCCGGGGGCATGGTGTAATCCTGAATATGTGTTAGGATCATTGTAGGAATATGCTACTGATGTACTGATCATGGTGTTGACAGTTTGCTGATGTGAGACAGACAACAAATTAGTTCTCTGCATCAAGGATTTAACGGTCAGGATTTGGTTGCTGAAGGACCTCCTCTGTTTAACCTGTTGTTCTCGCTAAGACGCATGAGATATCCCAAAGAGGAGGCAATGTGTCACAGTGCATATACAGGGGTTGGACAATGAAACTGAAACACCTGGTTTTAGACCACAATAATTTATTAGTATTGTGTAGGGCCTCCTCCTGCCAATACAACGTCAATTCGTCTTGGGAATGACATATACAAGTCCTGCACAGTGGTCAGAGGGATTTTAAGCCATTCTTCTTGCAGAATAGAGGCCAGGTCACTACATGATACTGGTGGAGGAAAACGTTTCCTGACTCACTCCTCCAAAACACCCCAAAGTGGCTCAATAATATTTAGATCTGGTGACTGTGCAGGCCATGGGAGATGTTCAACTTCACTTTCATGTTCATCAAACCAATCTTTCACCAGTCTTGCTGTGTGTATTGGTGCATTTTCATCCTGATACACGGCACCGCCTTCAAGATGCAATGTTTGAACCATTGGATGCACATGGTCCTCAAGAATGGTTCGGTAGTCCTTGGCAGTGACGTGCCCATCTAGCACAAGTATTGGGCCAAGGGAATGCCATGATATGGCAGCCCCAACCATCACTGATCCACCCCCATGCTTCACTCTGGGCATGCAACAGTCTAGGGGTTACGCTTCTTTGGGGCTTCTCCACACCGTAACTCTCCCGGATGTGGGGAAAACTGTAAAGGTGGACTCATCAGAGAACAATACATGTTTCACATTGTCCACAGCCCAAGATTTGCACTCCTTGCACCATTGAAACCAACGTTTGGCATTGGCATGAGTGACCAAAGGTTTGGCTATAGCAGCCCGGCCGTGTATATTGACCCTGTGGAGCTCCTGACGGACAGTTCTGGTGGAAACAGGAGAGTTGAGGTGCACATTTAATTCTGCCGTGATTTGGGCAGCCGTGGTTTTATGTTTTTTGGATACGCAGCTTCCTCTTGCATCCACAGTTAATCCTGTTGTATGTGGTTCGTCCTTCTTGGTGGTATGCTGACATTACCCTGGATACCGTGGCTCTTGATACATCACAAAGACTTGCTGTCTTGGTCACAGATGCGCCAGCAAGACGTGCACCAACAATTTGTCCTCTTTTGAACTCTGGTATGTCACCCATAATGTTGTGTGCATTTCAATATTTTGAGCAAAACTGTGCTCTTACCCTGCTAATTGAACCTTCACACTCTGCTCTTACTGGTGCAATGTGCAATCAATGAAGACTGGCTACCAGGCTGGTCCAATTTATCCATGAAACCTCCTACACTAAAATGACAGGTGTTTCAGTTTCATTGTCCAACCTCTGTAGATAAACCCATGGTCATTCTGATAAACATGAAGAGGAATTTTCTACAAATTTGCTGGGATCCAGAACCGTTCTACTAGCTCAGTAGATTGTGGAGAGAGTGGTGAGGTTCTAATCTTGGTTATTGTGATATCCAAAACACAACCGCAGAAGAGGCTAGTACCGAAGAAACTAATTTGTTGTGCGTCTTTGGGACTTCAGTGCCCAAATGGGCAATGATGGTGTCGCTTGAAGGGATGTGATTGGAAGTAAAGGCCTCCT
Organism: Girardinichthys multiradiatus; assembly: GCF_021462225.1. Classification (NCBI taxonomy): domain Eukaryota; kingdom Metazoa; phylum Chordata; class Actinopteri; order Cyprinodontiformes; family Goodeidae; genus Girardinichthys; species Girardinichthys multiradiatus. Next base: position 7,460,652 of record NC_061804.1, read on the forward strand.
TGTTTTGAATCCAAGTTTCAGGCTTTCTTGCAATTCCCTGCTAGGCATGGGATGCCCATAAGGAAAGCTATTTTCAAGCAAAGTAGTTCCACAAATGTACTCAGTTCCAGCAAAGTTTTTGCCAAAATATCCAAGGTTCACCTCCAGGAGATCTTCTCTTCTCTTCTCTTCTCTTCTCTTCTCTTCTCTTCTCTTCTCTTCTCTTCTCTTCTCTTCTCTTCTCTTCTCTTCTCTTCTCTTCTCTTCTCTTCTCTTCTCTTCTCTTCTCAAGGAAGTTGGGGACATACAATCCAAATGGGGCATGTTTGTGGCCCAGTTCCAAATGTAGCTTCCAGGAGCTGTAACCAGAACCTCATTAGTAGAATCAGAACACCCATCGGTAGATAGCAGTAGTGACTGAATCCAACAAGCTGAGAAGGAATCCTTCAGGACTTGGTTGGCCCTGGCGATTACTACAACCCCTGGCATAAATTATGGAATCACCAGTCTCCGAGGATGTTCCTTCAGTTGTTGAATTTTGTAGAAAAAAAAAACAGATCACAGACATGACAAAAAACTAAAGGCATTTCAAATGGCAACTTTCTGGCTTTAAGAAATACTAAAAGAAATCACGAAAAATAATTGTGGTAACCAGTAACAGTTACATTTTTAGAAGCACAGGGAATAAATTATGGAATCACTCAATTTTGAGGAAAAAAAATATGGAATCACCCTGCAAATTGTCATTACAAACAATAACACCTGCATCAGATTAAATCTGCTTGTTAGTGTCCAGGTTAAAAGGAGTGATCACACCCTGGAGAGCTGCTGCAACAAGAGGACTGACATGAATCATGGCTCCAACACCAGAGATGTCACTTGAAAAAAAGGAGAGGTTTATAAAACTCCTTAAAGAGGGTAAATCATCACACAGTGTTGCACAAGATGTTGTTCACAGTCAGCTGTGTCTAAAACCTGGACCAAGTACAAACAACATGGGAAGGTGGTTAAAGGCAAGCATACTGGTAGACCAAGGAAGACATCAAAGTGTCAAGACAGAAAACTTAAAGCAATATGCCTTGAAAACAGAAAATGTACAACAAAACAAACGAGGAACAAATGGGAGGAAACTGGAGTCAACGTCTGTGACCGAACTGTAAGAAACCGCCTAAAGGAAATGGGATTTACATACAGAAAAGCTAAAAGGCAGCCATCACTAACACCTAAACAGAAAAAAACAAGGTTACAATGGGCTAAGGAAAGGTAATCGTGGACTGTGGATGACTGGATGAAAGTCATATTCAGTGATGAATCTCGAATCTGCATTGGGCAAGGTGATGATGCTGGAACTTTTGTTTGGTGCCGTTCCAAAGAGATTTATGCAGACGACTGTCTGAAGAAAACATGCAAATTTCCACAGTCACTGATGATATAGGGCTGCATGTCAGGTAAAAGCACTGGGGAGATGGGGACATGCAACTGGGGAATACCTTATTTATCAATGATGAGCTGGATTTCGCAGTTTTGCCACTTGAAAGGTATTTAATTTAAATTTTATTCCGAAATACGTTCAAAGATTGATTTTCTTTTTACAGTAGTGCTTCGTGATGTCCTGTAATAAATGGATTTGTATGCCACACAGTGGAAGATAGTACTGAAATGTTTGCACCTGTAATTAGCCCCGACACACCCACCCCCACCTGCCTGGTAAACAAAGGTGTTGTGAACACATACATTCATTCCTAGTTGTCAATACATTGATGTTATTTCATTATTAGCGATGCTGTTACGTATTTTATTGCCAAGATTGATTTTTTTTTTACACTGGTCCTCCCTGTTCAATAAATGTGCTCCAGTATGATTCAACATACTGGAGCACATTTATTGCTCCAGTATGATTCAACATAGCATTTTCTTGTCCTATTGAAAATTGTTAAAAATAAATGTGGGTAATAAAAACTAAAGAATCAAAAACAGGCTGTTTTAGACATGTAAAAAGTAGTTTATTACATTTTTCAAGTAAAAACACAAGAAATCTCCACTTTTTCAGATGGTGCTGAATTGTGCTGAAATGTGTCATATGGTGCCAAAAGGAAAAACGCCTGCGAATGTCTTTACTAAAACCTCTTTGCTTTACTTTACCTCAGCTGCATGAAACATTTCACAGGTAATGTCCACAAGTGGATTTCAAGTTTTCTAAAGTTCGTAGCCTTCTTCATGATATGTGTAAAAGATTTATATACTGTACAATGCAGATGCAGGAAAAATTCTGGTGAAGGAAAAAAATCGGCATTTTTTTCAGTGTGCCATCCTCATTATCTCTGAAACGATAGCTACTACTGTGATATTTACACTTCAGATTGAATCTCCAGAGTGCTACCTTTAATTTGACACAAAGCCTATTTAAATGGAGTTTGTAGTTGCTGAGAAAACTCAATTACATTTGGTCATGTAATTTTGAGTACAAACTTCACAAAAACGCCTGAGGTTAAGGTAAACTTCAGTTCAAGAGCAGTGCTGCACATTCATACTTTGGGGATAATTTTGGTCACAAGTGAAGCAGTAAACAGGCTCTGTTTTTTTATGGTTGTTATATTTTAATGTGGAGAGACAGAATATTGAACAAAATCCAGCAAAAACATAATAACTACAAGTTAAAAACTAATTTGTGTGAGCAATGAGTGAAATAATCAAACCTTTACTGCATTATATTGTTGCTGGAAGTCCCTTCAATGACCCATTTTCAATGTTCTGGGTGCAGGAAGAAAGTTCAATACCTAGATTTTGTGCTACATAGCCCAGTCCATCAGCACCTCGATGTGGTAAAATCGCTCTGTAGCTTTGACTGTTTAATTGACTAACTGATTAGGCTTGTGTACTCCACTGATAGGCTTAGACATAATGCTCATATGCTGTTATTTGTGGGTAAATCTGCAAAGTTTGGGAACCTTTGGTTCAGTGCATGTCTATTATTTTGTATGTTTTAGGAAAGGGTGCTCCATGAATGAATGAATGAATGAATGAGAGTACCATAAATTTGTATTGTAAAAGAGAGCATTCAGGTCTCACATACACCTCACAGCTCCAGCTGCTCGAGGCCGGTGGGGTCTTTGTCGCAAACATTGTCCCTTCCACTGCTTGTCCTCAACCTCACTCCCCCTCTCCTCCCCAGTTCCTCTGTCTCAGTCTAACAGGATTAGAAGCTCGAAGCTGCTCGCTCGGCAGACCCCTGAGCGTATGTCTAAGCGAGAGACTGACAGCAATAGAGGTGGTCTATTGCTGTCAGTCTGAATAGACTGACAGTGTGTGTGTGTGTGTGTGTGTGTGTGTGTGTGTGTGAGAGAGAGAGAGAGAATGGGGCTTTAGAGGGAAAATTCCCACTCTCATGTGTTTAGCGGTGATGGACCCCGCAACAGCTTTGAGGCGGTGGTCCCAGGGGAGTCCAGACACCAGGGGGAGTTTGTATGTGTTTTTGTGTTACACCATGTGTTGAGCTACTCTGTGTGTTTCTGTTACAAATGCAGCTTCTTTTACTGTATACAGCATCCTCCACACTCACTGGCACCCAAGCTGAGGTTGTGTCTTTAAAAGTCACAAAGTCTTTAAAATAAGCTCATAAGTTCATTAAAAGATTAACACAAAAATAAACCAATAATTTCAGAAAATTTATTCGGTGAGGGAAATACATTTACAGTTCTCGCTTATTACAAAGAGTTTATAAAGCCATGCGCTCTGAACAAAGCCCTCAAGGCCTTTGGAAGAGAAATAGGCCCACAGCCTTACAGAACCTCCACCGTACTAAACAGTGGACAGAAGGTGATTTTCCACAGATTTGTTTTTTGTTTCACGCAAGACCCACCTGGAGTGTCTGTTGCCAAAAAAGCTTAATCTTAGACTCATCAGACCAAACAGAGCTCCAGTTAAAGTCCTAGTACAGTTTAGAAAACTCTGTGTTTGTTTGTGAATGTAGGACAGAAAAGGTTTTTTTTGTTTCTGGCATGGCCCCCAAACAATGCAATGCAGATGCCATTTATTGCATAGAGAACTGATGACCCCAAGATGCCACGTACTTGCCATCCTCCTCACCATGCAAAATAAATATGGGCCCTTGTTCAGCCATGTTTATCCCAATTCCAGCCAATTCCAAATTTTATTTTACTATTGCTTTAACCCTATTTATGGACAGGTTAAGGGGAAAATCTATTTTTGTATGTCATGTTTGCTTATTTCCCCATTTCAAAGAGTGGCTAAGAGAATTAGGCCTTTGTCACATCATATTTTTTCAGCTTTAATGAGAGCTGAGAAGTATATCCATCCTGAGCAATCTGATCACAAGAGGGTAGCATTAAATCCAGAACCGATTGAAGAATCATTCAATGTGTGCACAGGTGCTCTTGGATACTTTCATCTGCATTGCTTAGGCAGTCTGGAAGTAAGCTATACCATCCTATTGCACACGCCTACTGTCAAGGTGTTTAAACTGCTACTTGAAAGGGACAGACATGGAGTTATTTCAGCCGTATTCCACTCAATGACCAAACAATCTTCCTTTCTTTCTTCCATCTTTTATTTGCAGACAGGAATTGACAGACATTTTTTTCCTTTTGCAGGTGAAAAACCTTAAATAAATAATACAAAGAAATACAGAACAAAATGAGATCTGGAATAAGTCAATGCACAGATGACTGAAAAACTGTTAACCTCCATAAAGGAATGTTCATCAACAGCATTGAGCTCCAAATAAATTGTGTCTATCTTGAAAATCTGTCATTTGCTTCAAAACTGTTTTTATGTTCACAGAAATTAGCTCAAAAGAATGAGTCCCATTATTTTATGATGTCATAAATACACACTAAACAAACTGTTACACATTATGTTGTCAATGAGCCAATAAGTAACAAATAGTTTACTTTAAACATTTAGAAAAAGCAAACAAACACTTTTAACATTTTTTTTTTCTAAACCAAGCAATGCATGACAGCAGTTACTGATCAGACTTGTCTGGGCCACACTTTACTACCCAGTCAACTCTGTGAATTAGCTATAGCAACATCTCAGAGGCAACAATGTCCAGACAGAATTGTTTCAAGAGTTTCTTCTTTATCGGCCGCCTCTCTGGTACTTGTAAATGTCTCTCAGTTTTGCATAGCTTTGTTGTTTTAGTCACATATTCTGGTGTTTCTAAACAGCCAGCTTGGCAGTGCTGCTAAATGTTATCTCTCCTATTTGAACTCATTGTGTTGTACTGTTTGGACCTCTGCACATGTAAATCTTAAGATACTTTTTTTGTTTTGGAGAGAATGACATGCAATCTCTTAATTCTTGAGTTTTGCAATTTTGTAACATAATTTAACTATAAATACAGTTATAGAAGTAAACAACACAGATTCCACAAAGTCCGTACTCAAATAAAAAGATGTACACACTCCCTCTGCATCCACAGGATTTACTAATGAAATCATCAGCAGTCTGAATACCTCTTTAAATGCAGTCTTGTCAGTATGCTCTTGAGCATACTGTGCTTGATAACACAAAGTGGAAGCAACTGGTAGTGCTCCTAAATCTGTCAAGGGTTTTAAGGTCATCCTGTAGTACCTAAAATTGGGACCAGGACCCCATAGACGATCAACAAAAAGCAAATAACTAAATAATACAAAGGCTACTGGTATAAAATAAGTATGCCATAAATGTTAAAACAGATGAAAAATTGCCTACAAACGAATGTAAAAAATATTGGTTACTGATGCTATTTGTATTGTCACTAACTTACTAAGGCTTGCTTGTTCAGCCACTAGTCAGGGTCACCAGCTCCTTCCACTGTTACGTTGTCCCACTGATAGGGATAGGTACCAAATTCGGTACTTTTAAAGGTACCGACCGAATTCTGTCGCTACTACCGAGTACCGATTCAAGTAAAAGTGGGTGATTTTCCATGCCAGACATGAACACAGCATTGCACACACAAGAGCGTAATGACGTCAGTAGCAGCTGGTACCGTCAACAAAGCATGGCTGATAGAAAGCGCTCGAAAGTATGGCTCCACTTTTCAAAATGCGATGCAGATTACGCTTCCTGCAATATTTGTGACATGAAGTGCAAGGTCAGCAGCAGGAATACTTATAATCTGAGGAAGCACCTGCTTAAGTGCAAGATTTTTCTATAGCTGAAGAGTGCACAGTTTTCACCAGCCTCAAATCTGCGGCTACAACTCCTGCATTCAGCACCGTTAGCACGCCTGCATCCGTTAGCGACTCATCGTCTGCAGCCAGCAACATGGGAGAAGAAATGCTTCAAACAACTGAGATATTACAATACAAACAGCTGGATGTTGTTTTAATATAGTCATTAAAGTTTATATATTGAGAGATAAATATTTTAAATCGAAACATTTTGAGATTTTGTTGTTAAACAAATTAAAATTACCACGTAAACACACAAAAGTACTGAAAACTGGTACCGTTGAGTATCGATACCTGGGCATCGGTATCGTATCGGTTCAGACGTGAAAGGTACCCATCACTAACCACTGCATCAGTCAGTGCAGTACAGAGAGAAGGATTATTCAAACATGTCAACATTGAAGCCAGCTGCCTGTCTTCCTAGAACTGGATGTCCTGGACATTTCACCCCAGTGCTCAGAGAACCTGCAACTAACCCAGGATTTCCATCTTAGACTCGACAGCCCTCAGTTAGGATGTTAAAGTTAGTGAATGGACAATAAGGCAGAGGCTGAACGAGTATTATTTGTTGGGAAGAGTTGAAGGTGAAATCCTCTTCTCTGTCAATAGAGTATGGCAGCAACACAAGCAACCATAAAGCACGGTAGTAGAGGGGTGATGATTTCAGCTGGCTTTGCAGCCACAGAATGCGGGCACCCTGTACTCACTGAGCCGACCATGAACTTCTCTGTATACCAAAGCATCCTGGTGTCAAATATGAGATCATTTGGCGACAGCTGAAGCTTGGCCCAAACTGGATTAAGAAAAGGACAATGATCCCAGACATGGCAGCAGATCTTCAACAGAATAAGCAACAAAAGTTATAAATTGAGATGTTGCAATGGAACAGTCAAAGTCCACACCTCAACCTGGTTGGAACTCTGTGGTGGGACCCTGGTGGAGCTGTGCAGAAATTCATGTCTGCAAACCCTAACAAGCTAATGGAAAGTTGCAAAGAAGGGTAAGCCAAAATTCCTCCTAAACAAGAGGAGAAAAGGACAAAGTCAAACAGATCATCTGAGGTTTGATTTGTTCTTTTATAATAGATAATGACAGTGTAGAATCAGTTGTGTGCACTTGCACATTTGTGGTAATCTTTCACATCTTCAATAGAGCTCTGATGCTCAGAGGCAAGAATCTATTGAGGACGTATCGTCTGTATACCGTGATTTGAAATCTCACATGACTTCAGACACTTTTTGTGTATTTTTTACATTTTCGTTTTAGATTTAAACAATCAGCCTAATTAAGACATTACCAAACCCTGTCATTTGGTTGTTGCTGGCTGAGCATGTTTGATGAGGGTTGTGCAGCAGACAATTATTGCAATATCCCATCGTGTGTTATGTTGTGTCTCCATTATACCATTCTGTGACAGATGTTTCTGTGAAGACCTGCAGTAATGACCTGTGTTCTGTGCTGTACAGCTGCAGCACAAGTCTACCTCTTACCTTTGGGCCCTAGTTTCTTCAGAGGCCTACCTGCCAGGGCAGGGCGCTTCGGGAGGGCCAGAGCTCTCATTACATCTACAATGAAATAATTATGAATGGTGCGCAGAGACCTCATCACAAGAATATCTATTGTATTATTTATTCAGCCAGTCCCCTGGTTCAGGGGGAGAGAACACATATAAACTTGCAGCCATGCTTCTCTCCGCCTCATTCAAGCTGCTGTTTGCTGCTCAAAGCAGAGGCCCACTCTGGCTGGGATACTTTCTTTCATTTTGTGCGCTTCTTCATTCCTTTTCACTGCTTGTTTCTACTTCAAGAACTGCACTGGGAGCATCCACAGGGACCCCAAGGTTTCTTTTCTCTACACACCTTAGCAATGGCCTACAAACAAAATATAAATTGAAAACTCTCTGTTTTCACATATATATTATGGCGCCTGCAACAGGAAAGCTGCACAAACTTAATCTACACCAAGGAAGACACCTTGTTGCCAGAGCCCAGTCGGTCATGGAGGATGAGATTGCAGCCGCAACAACATGGTAGGTGCAGCACAATAGACCTCATTCAGAGGCAGCGCTGCATGTGACGGTGCTGCAACCGCTGATGGATAATAGAGAGGGAGAAAGAGAACAGGCAGCGGATCGGCTGCAGTGACAGCTGCATCATGGAGATCAGGAGAGAGGCATCGCCCCGGGCACGACAGGTGAGTGATGCTGCTCCCCGGCTGACTGTCCGGCTGCTTGGCTGGAAGCACTCAGCAGAGGATAATTACAGTGTTACTACACGGCTGGTGTGGCTGAGGTGCTGTTTGAATGAAGATTACTTATACTAGAAAGACAATGTTATTAACAGTAATGTTTTAAAAAGAAAACAATATTTCCTGTTTTGTTCTGAATAACATTAAACATTATAAAAAAAAGCATAAATTAGAGCCACTTTTAAGCCTTCTTCCTTTAGAGATTATTTATGATTAAAATTATTTACGTATACTGCATAAAAAGACATTATTCGCTCGGTATGACATTAAATTAGACAAAACGGTTTGTTTAAGTTATTACCAGAATAATGAGAATAATGTAAGTTTGCTAAAGTTTACATATATTTCCTTAGTATTTGGTAAAATTGCCTTTTAAACATTATGACTTTGGTGAAATATTTTAGGTTTTCTTCAACAAGTTTATCACAACAGTTTGCTGTGATTTTGACCCATTCCACCTTACAGAACTGGTCTGACTGAGTCATGTTTGTAGGCCTCCTTGCTCTGACGCACAGCTCTGTCTATTAATTTTTTTTCTGGGACTGAGATCAGAGTGTTGTAATGGACACTCCTCAATATTTCCAAATAATATTCTTTGCCTTTGACCCCATCTATTTTGTGAAATATACCAGTTGCTACCACCCATTTGTTCCCCAGTTGGGATGGTTTTCTCAGGCTTGCAAGCTTCCCATTTTTCATCCAAAAGTACAAATGCAAATTCTTTCAAAATGTTTTAATTTTAATTTTCTCCACCCACAGGACTGGTCTCCAAGAATTTTTGTCCTTGAATGAATTTGCAAAATATAATGTCTTTTTTATGATGCTGTTGCAGTAATGGCTTCTTCTTATTTAAGTGGCCTGTCATCCCATGTCAGTACAGGACTGGTTTCATTGTAGATAATGACACTCTCATCAGCTTCCACACATCTTCTGCTTTAGTTTTGAGGTTGATAAATGCATCTCACTGTAAAACAAATTAATCTCTGAGACACATCACCCCATCTCGTTCCTGAACAGTATGATTTGCTGGACATTCCCATGCTGTTTAAATTTGCATATAATGGTTTGAAATGATTAACATGGCACCTTCAGGGAAATTGTATCCGAAAATCTCATTCTCATATCTTGCCTGATTTTTTGGAATTTTTCAAAGATAACACAAAAGGAAGTGGAAGTTTGGGGTGTTAAAATACATCCACAGGTGTGTCTCCAGTAAACTTAAATGTTGTAATTTTTCAGACACTTCTAAAGCCGTGACATCTTCATCTGTTTTCCCAAATTGTTTAAAGTTATAGTAATGGCAGTGTATGAACACTTATGAATTTAAAGAAAGTAACAAAAACAGTATCAAAAAATATGTCTATCATTATTCTGGCTTTTACCAAATAACATGTATGTACCAATCTGATTTTAATTGCAGTTCCGTCTTGTCTGCAATAAAACAGAGAAAATTCAGCTAAATTGACTGATATTGAGGACAGTGACTGTAAATGACTCTGGTGTCACAGTAATATGAAGTTGTGTGTGATCAGCATATTGTAATACTCTATAATCTAAGGTAGGGGTAGCATATAAAAGTGGCCCAAGAACGGAACCTTGAGGAATCCCACGTTTTTTTTATTTTTTATGCCCAGATTAAAAACAGACAAATGATAAAAAGTAATCCTACTCTGCACACTGAGATTTGAGCCACTTAGCACAGTATCAAAGACTTTTACCCTCCTTTCCAGTCTATAAACAATCATCGACCATAGTCCACCATTTCAAACTCAGTATAAACTTAGTATATATGTTGGTAAAAACTTTTATGTTTTCAGTTTTAGTGATGTGGTGTCCTCAAAAACACAACTAGAAAGCCTTGAAGATATGAAAGAAATAGAAAAGTCAACTTGTTGACTTGTTAGGCATCTTTAATGATGACTATGCTTTCATTAAACTCCTTTTACCCTCTCCGCTTTATAGCAAATTAGAAAATAAAGATTGAAACTGATATTTTGATCAGCCACTTTCAGTACTGTCGTGAAGCGACATCTTTGGTTTTGTTGTGATCTTGTGTTTTCTATTAGTTTGGAATTTCTCTAAGTTCTTTTAGTAGTTTATTTTCTATTATTTGTTATGGTTTTCTTATGACTATTATTATATTCGTTGTATTCTAGTTCCCTTGTTTTTCTTGTAGTTTCTAGTTTAGTCTCCCTTTTAGTATATCTGTGTTTATTTATGTTTTGGTATTTGTACACCTGCGCTCTTTGTTTACTAGTTTATTTTCTCTGTTCCTCCTCGTCCAGGTTCCCTTTCTGTGGTTTAGGTTTTATTTACGGTCAGGGTTTCTTTATGGGTTCTTTGTTATCTATTAGGTTTTGGTGTTTCTTCTATTCCCTGTAGTTTCTCAGTTTTCTTTAGTTAATGATTATTCTAGGTTCTTATGTCTTTTTTGGTTTATTATCTTCGTCCATAGTTTTGCTTAGTTGTGTTTCCTTGAGCTTTGTTATTTATAGTTTTGTTTTTGTAGTCAGGTTCTTTTGATTATGTTCTTATCTAGCTTCCCTCGTGTTTCGTTTTTTTTCTAGCCTTGTCACCTTGGCAACTATTCACATTCCCTCAGTTCTCTACTACCTGGTCCACACATGAATTCCATCTCATCTGATTAACTGCCTCAGTTTCTCATTGGTCCATATTGAACTTCCCTCTGTTCATAAGCTCTCTGTTTTTCTTTGTTCCTCGCTGGTTCCTTCCGTTCTCCACCCATATCTCTGGGCTTTTGTACCATGTTCCTGCTAAGCCAATTTTGTAAGTTGTGGACTTTTCGTCTTTGTTAAGGACCTGCAATGTTTTGCTTCGTTTTGGAAGAACCTGGGAAATAAAGCTGAATACTCCTTTAAACATGCTGCTGCCTAGCTCTTGTCTGCACGTTGGTCACTCTAAACCACAGAACGCGACAAGTACTGGTCTTTTCTATTCTTCTTGTTGGAAAAATGTATAAAAGTTATCATTGTTTAGTTTAAACCATGTTTATGTTTGAAGTTCTACTATAGTTAAGATGATTCCTGTGATAGTTTTATAGTGTGAAAAAGCATTTGTGGAAGGTTAAGGAATGCGGTCTGGAGTGGATCACTGTCTGGACATGACAAGCTTAAACCTCTTCAGGTTGGAGGGGAGTTCCTGCCTCAAGTGGAGGAGTTTAAGTATCTCGGGGTCTTGTTCACGAGTGAGGGAAGAATGGAGCGGGAGATCGACAGACGGATCGGTGCAGCTGCCACAGTAATGGGGGCGCTGTGCCGGTCCATTGTGGTGAAGAGAGAGCTGAGCCGAAAAGCAAAGCTCTCAATTTACTGGTCGGTCTACGTTCCTACCCTCACCTATGGCCATGAACTTTGGGTCATGACCGAAAGAACGAGATCACGGATACAAGCGGCTGAAATGAGCTTCCTCCGTAGGGTGGCCGGGCACTCCCTTAGAGATAGGGTGAGGAGCTCGGCCATCCGGGAGGAGCTCGGAGTAGAGCCGCTGCTCCTCCACATTGAGAGGAGCCAGTTGAGGTGGCTCGGGCATCTATACCGGATGCCTCCTGGACGCCTTCCTCGGGAGGTGTTCCAGGCACGTCCCACCGGGAGGAGGCCCAGGGGACGGCCCAGGACACGCTGGAGGGACTATGTCTCTCGGCTGGCCTGGGAACGCCTTGGGCTCCCCCTGGAGGAGCTGGAGGAGGTGTCTGGAGAGAGGGACGTCTGGGCGTCTCTGCTGAGTCTGCTGCCCCCGCGACCCGGTCCTTGATAAGCGGAAGACGACGAACGAACGAACGAAATGAATATGTTTTATGTTGAAATCTCGGTAAGAATTGGCTGAACCAATTCCCGCTTTTTGGCTGTAGGAATGTGAGTTCTATATAAAAGGCTGGTGCAAGGATTTCTCCCTTTGTGAGAAGGAAGTCACTGTTCTGGCAGAGGACTGTCTCACCCTTGCAAGTCAAAGTTACTTGGTTCACTTGTGCCTTATTTTACACTTGTCTGTATTTATCAGCTTTCTAACTCTAACACTTCTTTAGAGCTAATGCTTTCTTAGCATTGCTCTGCGGAGACAGTTTAGGTGCTACTTGGTGGGACACAATGAGTGCACATCATCAATAATGCAAAATGTTTGAGTGGAAACTGCCTGGCAACCGAGACTGCAACGCTTGCATCCTGTATCGGAAAGAAAGCCTGAGAAATAAGAGAGAGGGAACGGACGTATACATGTCTGAGTAAAAGGAGGGAGTAGAGCAGATGAAAAATGGTCTGAGATCATAGATAAAGCGATGAGGGATGAAGGAGTTCTTATGTTCTGTCATTGATCCTAAACATACTAATATGAGTGCTTTAAAGGATTTGTCAATGAAAACCACAAATAAGCAGCAAAAGAGATCTGACATACAGATAGTGTTTGTGTTTGTCGATGTGTCCTCCTTTAGTTTTTTGCACAGAGTTCTCCAGTATATCAACATAGTATACCTGCAGTAATGGTTTGTGCTTTTCTTTCTGTTTCATATCGTCAGATGAAGTTGATGATTTATTACTTTTTTTCTGTGAGTGATGCAAATTTAATTTATGCATTGTTAAAGTAATTATAAATTTAAAAAAATCCCCTAACCACAGCCGCCGCTACAGCCTTCAAACAAATTCATCAGGAAAAGAAATCCAGAGGATAATAAAGGTGAGTTATAGACAGAAAGCTTGGGGGCCATGGTTTGGAAAATACATAGTGCTGGAGTTTAATGTAGTTCAGCTAATAAAATATAATGTTAAAGATTTAAGATCTTGGCAATTACGTCACTAGAAATTGTCCAGTATGGAGAGAAAACAAGTATAAGCTGAAGGTGTGTCCATTCAACAGTCCAGCAGTCAATTGAAGAGTCTCCTGCAGTGTTTTAAACATTTATCACTTCCCTCCTTCCCCGATTTGTAGCAGTAAATTATTCAACCTTCACCTTTTTTTAAATTATTTAAATAGCAGCTGCTATTTAAAAAAAAAAAAAGCACCTGGTTCAGTGTAAGATTTTACTAGAGGAATCCCCTTTTGGTCTGAAGATTTCACCTCTTAACCACTCAGATGGACTCTGGCAGTTTCTAGCACCAACTTATAACCTTCATGGGTAGTTTTCTGATGAATGAAAATGCTCGACTTAATAGAAGGTGTGGTCATCAATTAACCCCTGTCAGGACAGAATTGAAATGACCTATAGTTTTACACTTCAATGAAACCTTTCTATATGTTGGAGGTGTAGGATGGGGACCGTGTTGTGGACAGGGATACCTTCCTCCCATCTCTAGCTGTTCAAAGCATGATTAATACTTGATGCTACGATGACAGCTACCCCTTGTACAGCAGCAATTCACAGATGCTGAAGACTATTGGGAAGCATCACTGTGTGTGTGTGTGTGTGTGTGTGTGTGTGTGTGTGTGAGAGTGTTGCCCAACTTTGTTTGGGTGATTAGGGCCACATGTTATTGATTGGCAGACTGCTTAAAGTACAACATTGCCATAAATAATTTCTCTGTGTTCCAGAATAAACAATCACCTTTGTTGGACATTCTGACAGCCTTTCATTGAAGAGGAGCTGCATTTTTTATGTATTTCTTGACCTTTATTTAAGTTGTACAAGAGTGATTTCTTATTTATCAGGTCGGGAGGAAATCGTAAGATGTGTAAACCATTAATGCTGATGTGACCTATGGGAAATATCAACTATTTCTAAATATCTTTGTGAAACAGAACCTGCACCAACAGATTTTCAGAACAGTAATTTCTTTAAGTTCTTGTCCACCATAAATAATTTGCAAAATGATATTTTTTGCTATTACAGTCACAGGCAAACTAAGTACACCCTTGATGCGTCCACATGATTAAAAAGTGAAAGTTGCCACAATATCAAAAATCAACAGTCTTAGAGAAGCAACTGTTGCTACCCATCATTCTGGGAAGGGCTATGAGACAATTTCCACCTATCTGAAGTCCTTTATTGTACAGAGAGAAAAAATACTCACAAGTGGAAAACATCTAAGACAGTTGCCAGTATCTTCCAAGGAGTTAACTGTAAAAATCCCGAAGCTCTATTTCAGACTCCTCAGGCCCCGGTTATAACCGTGTTGATAATACATTGCAACTGTGGCTCAGTAGGAAGAGTAGCTGTCTTGCAATCAGAAGGTTGTGGGTTCGATTCTAGCTTCCTCCTGTCAATGTGGCAAGGCACTTAACCCCAAGTTGCCTACTGTTCCACATATCGGTGTATGAATGTGTGAACGTTAGTGACTGTGAATGGGTAAATGTGGCTCTAGTGTAAAGTGGTCTGTATGACTGGAAAGGGGCTATATAAGTTCAGTCCATTTACCATCTGACAGCTGCAGCTTGGCTGTTCGTCAACATGACAAACACAGCAGCAAATCTACAACACAGAAAACACACAAAAATAGAAAAAAGGTGTTGAAATGGCCTAGTCAAATTTCAAACATCATGCTGTTAGGTCGAACTTTAAGAAAACTGTTCAGAAACAAATATATGCAAACCTCGATGAACTGAATGAGACCGATCTGGGTCAATGTTAAAATTTCCTGTAATTAGCAGATATCTTCAGACAGATACATTTTACCTTATTGGCCTGAATCTGAATGTATGGAAATCCATTTTGCTTGATGTTGCTTTTTATTGAATCAAATATGAACCGGACTGTTTTTTCTGAAATGTGTAAAATGAGTGATAACAGGTTTAATTAGATTTCTTTGTGGTTTTGTGGTTTTGCCATAAAACAAACTAAAGCAGAATATGTGTACTTGGCCTGGGGCATTACTTCCTTTAATACCCTTGTTGTGATAGATACTGTAGTGTTGATCAAGTTATGCTTCTTTTATTCAGAAGCCACAGACAATGACTTCATCTGGATGAGAATAAATATTTTAATGTAATGCTGGAAGCTTGCAAACCTTAGAACGACATCCCTGCAGGGAAGTACGGGGGTGGCAGCATCATGCTGTTGGATTGTTTTGCTGTATGAGGGAGTAGTGTACTCTATAAAAAAGGTGGCATCATGAGGAAATAACAATATGTGTTAGTATTAAAGCAACATCTATGTAAACATAAATGGATGTAAACTGCTGAACTTGAAGAAAGTAATGAAACAAATATTCTTTTTAAATCTCCCACCATTCTGGCATTTAACAAACAAGAAAAAATTTAGGTGTCACCTTTCATATAGTGTTAGTAAATGTCGGGTTCCACAAGTAGAGAAGGTGTAGAGAAACTGTGCATATACTGTATAAATCAGCACTGAGGACTGCCCAACCAGAAGATTAAAGCAACCAATAGAAGTGGCTCTAAGTGTTTCCCTTCACGTGAAGTCAATCCCTCTGTCTACTGGGAGGCTCTAGTGGTATTCCAATGCCTCATAGACAACCTCATCTATATTATATCATCTTTAGCATGAGGTCCGATAGCCCTCATAGAGATATAAAGAAGCAAAGAAACAGGGAACAGCAGGAGGCAAACCTGGGAAATATGTTGGGGAATGGAAAAGAAAGCAAATGTGAAGAACATTGTAGAAGGAATAGAGAGGAAAAATGGGTCCTGCAGTGGAGTCTGGGGACAGGTTCTAAGACAGAGACTAAAAAAGGAAACATAAAGGATAGAACATTGAAACAGGATGATCGCTTGCTCAAAAATAGAAGAAAGTGAGATGCTTTAATGTTAAACGACACACCCTACTCTTGAGTCATCTTTGCACTGCTCCACACTCACACACAAAAACACAAACATTCACACACAGGCACACACTCCCATCAGCCTCCTGTCCCTCTGCATCAGGAACCGCCTCGGGGCATGCGAGGCTCAGACATACTGAGGCAGCCGGGCAGAGACAGTAGAGTGGATGTAGGGGGAAATCAGTCTGTTAAGAGCTGTCATTTAGCTCTGGGAGTGAACTCTAGCACAGACTGTGGGGATCATACTGGGATGAGGGTTTACAATGAATGGGGCTGGCAGCAGGTATAATATTACATCATTTGAGAACAAATATTTCTGCTATATTTGTTCTCACAAATATAGCAGAGGAGTTTGAATAAAACAGCCAAAGACAGCTTGTAGAGTACGAGTGTAAATCTCCTTCTCCAAGTCCGACTGGGATATTTGTTTGCCAAAAACTATCTGAATCTGTACCAAAATGAAGAGAAAATATTCTTTTTTTTGCCAGTAACCTAAATAACACTTATACATACAGGCTCAAGTATATATTTTCATCCCCAGTTTTCAAGATGTGCCTCGATCACATGGTGTTTATTCAACAAGCCTCTTGTATAATTCTGATTGGATATTTCTTTACTCCACTCTTCTGGGTTGATTTGGTTGTGAATGCGACATGTGTCTAAATTTTCAGTATGGTTGAGGTTGAGGCTTTGGGAAGGCCTCTCCAGAGGCTTAATGCTTTCTTTCCTGCTTTATCTGTTCTAAAACCAGTTTTGATTTGGGTTTGGCATCATTGCCATCTTGGAGCACCTTAGGTTTCACCCATCTGACTGTTCATTTGAAACTAGGTTGAATTATTTGGAGGAAGTTCTCCTCCATTGTTCTATCTTTGTTTTGTCAGTGCCACTAATAGCCAAACAGCCCCACAGAATGATGATGCCTCCACCATGCTTGATAGCTGGCAAAGCGTTTGAAAGTCTTCCCTTAACGTCTGCAGAAATACATCCTGTCGTTGAGAACAAACAGCCCAATCATATCAAACGTTGTCTCATTTCTTTTCTAGTTCAACCACTAAAATATATCTTATTGTGATCACTACCAAGACAATTAATGATTCTGTACGTGATTAGTTCCAATATAACAATTCAATTTCAAATTGAAGTCTTAATTATCTGATTGTGGGAGTAAACATGTTTGCATGTATCCAATCTCATTCATTTCATGAAGTCTGTAATGAGGACTCAATTATTAAAACAATTACCCTTCAGATGGATTTTTGGGGTTGACAAGAAATGACATCTGATAGATTAGACTGATATGACTGATGGATACATTTAATTAAGAAGCTTATTAGTTGCTACACTTTATTGATCCACCATCTTTTGAGGCATTTTCATTCTGTGTGTTGTAGATCACCAAGCAGCCCAGAGTTCAGTGTCCAACATAGTTAATTGCGGGTAGGAACTATTTATGGCACTTCAGTTTATTTCTCATTAAACCAGTGGTGCACATGTATCACCGTACCACCTCTATTTGTGAACATGTTCTATCAGTGATTGGATGGGCAGCAATATCTACCGCAGGTAAGCCACTAACTACTCATACCTGCTCCACAGAAACCTCTTTAAAAAATGATAATTTTATGATTTTTTTATTCATCATCAGTTCAATTGTTTATGCTTTTATGAGTCATATTTTTGAAATTTTTGTTTTTTATTTTTGTTTTCCTGTGTCCTGTGCTTTCAGTTATTCATTTATCATAATTTTTATTGCATAACGTTTTAGTCAGTAATTATTGTTTTTAATGTAGTTTGTAAAGGAACATAATAATTGGATCTGACTTAACAATTGAAACTCAAGTTAAAAGTGATGCTTTGTTAAGTTCAGGAATTGTAAATAAAATCGCAAAATGACCTTTAATTTTTCTGCTGTATCTCTTACAGCAAAGTGTGGGTTCAGGTTTTTTTTTCTGATAATAAGAGTCATTGTTTCCATGTGTAGGGGGGGGGGGTCATGATCTATATTTTATTAAGCAAAATAAAGATCATGACCTTCAGACTTTTACTGATATCAAACAAACATTTTTCCATTTGACTGACAGTGAGCTTTGGATTCTGCGGTTGAGCTGAACTCACATGCGCGAGAGAATAAGAGTGATGAACGGAGTGAGGGACAGAAAGAGGGAGGGATGATGGGTCCTTTGGTGGTTGTGTGATCGCAGTCACCAGTTCCACAGCTGGTGCACCAGCAGGCAGCCCAGCCTGGCCATATGTTGCCTGGGCTGCTCCCATTGCTCCCATTATCTTCTGAGTAGCCTCAAACCCCCCACTCCCAACTTCCCAATCCCAAACCACCAGCATTACAATGCTTTTTACACCCCCCCCCCCCCACACACACACACACACACATCCCAGTACCACTTTCAACTCCCATCACAGCTATTATGGTTTCAGAAAAGACTACAGCCATTCTACAGCCATTTTTAAACTGGGATTACTGGGTTCTTTTAGGACCCTTACAGTAAGTTGCAGATAAATGACAGAAGAAGCACTGAAGTGAATATTTTCTTGGTTGGTTTTAGGTCAGCTAGTGTTTAAGTAAAGCCAACAATGTGAGATGTTATTTTTTTATAACAGTTTATAAACAGAGCAGTGAGAAATATACGCACAAATATCAGCAGATTTTTATTATTTCAACAACAGCCAAATTACAACAAATCTAACATTTTATAAGACAAATAGATCCAGTTCATCTCTAGTTATATCGGCTCATATTCAGCTCAAATCAGTCTAAGTTAATCAAGTACATCCAGATAGCCAGATTCAGATTTAAGAGTCCAATAGGATGATAATTATAGTACAGTACAATCAGTTAGTTGATCATTTAATAGCTCTTGGTAAATATTTGGCTAACTAAGAAAGCCCAGCTGAAGGTTAAATGTATTTAATTTGACACCTGATGTATCTAAATGAAAAGCTCTTTACTACACAGCTAAGTCCAAAATTCTTCATATTCCTGGCAGATTAAGATTTAAAGTAATCTTTTAATTTTACCAGCATGTTACTTCTGATTAGAAGTAATATTAACATTTTGGAGTGGCCCAGCTAAGGTCCTCACTTTAATCTGAGAGAATCTGTAGAGGAAGCTAAAGATTAGGGTGATGGCAATGAGGCCTTCCAACCTCCAAGACTTAGAGATCATCTCCAAAGATAAATCATCAAAATACCTGGAAAGGCTGGTCAACTATTATAAGATGGGTCTGATTGCTGTAATAAAAATATTAATATTTTCATTGGTTATTGAGATGGTATATATATTCTGATACGACATTTCTGAATAAAATGTAAACAAAATTTTTTATTTTTTCATACTGCTTTTACAGTTTTTATTATCTTTAACCGGGAGGAGGCCCAGGGGACGGCCCAGGACACGCTGGAGGGACTATGTCTCTCGGCTGGCCTGGGAACGCCTTGGGCTCCCCCTGGAGGAACTGGAGGAGGTGTCTGGGGAGAGGGACATCTGGGCGTCTCTGTTGAGTCTGCTGCCCCCACGACCTGGTCCCGGATAAGCGGAAGACGACGAGTACGAGTACGATTATCTTTAACTGAGAGATTTATGTCTTATTTTCCTGTCAGAAACAAACTGCTCGGTTGACTACAATTAATTTTAAATCAGCACGGGGTATGAATAATTTTAAGACTAACTGTAGCCACTTTATTCTCTAACACACTTACAATTTAGTCCTGGCCGGGGTTCACACAGCCATAGAAAAATGATTCTCCAGGACACATTTTAAGGAACATTTTTGGTCTTGAGTTTGAATCAGCAGTCGGTCGTTCAGTGTGACAGGCTCACCAACAGCCAATTTAGAGATCTCACAAGCACCTATGACAAATATCAATTTCAGAAGGTTTACAGAAAAATCATTCAGTGGAAAAGTTGACACTTTTTTGAGCAAGAATGTAAGAATAAGACCATTTAACATAAATGGATGTTTGGATACTCTTTATTGTTGGACGTCTCTGTAAGATGTTTGTGAAACAATTGTTTAACAGTTAGAAAATAATGTGGCCAGCATAAGACCTTTAAGATTTTTTTTGAATTCCAAAGTGTGTTTGGGTGCCATCTTTTCAAATCTGACTGAAAATCTGAGCTTGTTTTCCCATCTGTGCATGCTTGTAATTGTTCTGCTGCCTTTTACAGTTTTTCCAATGTGTTGTAGTAATTTTCATCACAGAAAATTGTTTGATCTCTCATCATACTGGAAAACTGCCAAACAGTTATTGCAGCTTTTGCAACGCTGATGTATACATTTATTCCACATTTCCTAGAAACTGCTGGTGGTTAATATTCCATGACAGCAAAACCCCGGCCAGGATATCTCCTTGTGCATGCGGGGATTTTATCCTGCTACTACCACTTTCAATACCACTTTAGTTTAGGTTAACTGGAATTTCTAAATTGCCTGCAGTTGAGAGTTTGTGAGCAATTTTGCGGCACAGTTTCTGCCCTCCTAACCTGTAAAATGTAACATGCATATTTTGTTGAACTCACATCTCATCTACATGCAAACAATGTCTTTGGTGAGAAAAACTTACTTTTTTTTTTTTTTTAAGTGAGAGGAGATTTAAAGAAAAAACTCAAGTTTGTGGTGTATCTATGATGTAGATGCCCATGGTAACTTTCAAAGCTAGAAGCTACAACAATGGAGCAGCAGCTTGCAAGATGCTTAATGATTTCAAAGAGAGATATTTGTCAGGAGATTTGTAAAAATAAGGTAAACTATATGTAAACATAAACTACTGGTTCTATCTCTCAACAAAATGTTCCTTTTTTCTGAACAAGTTCAGAGTTTAACCTGAATGACTATGAATAAGATATTTTTTTAGGGGGCATTTAAATCCCAAAGAGCTCACTGAAATCATTGTTTTTGGTCAAAGCGCATTGTTCTAAAAATTAGTATATAGACAGTCTAATTAAACAAAAAGTTAAGTATTTGGCAGTTAAAAGCATGCAGGACAAATTTAATTTCTTTCAGTCTTGTCATTGGACCCCAGAGCTTTCTGTGTTCATATGAGCAACCAAAGCTCTCTTCTGAAGGAGAAAGAACTCCTCCTCCGTAGTACCCTCACCACTATGGCTCTCCACCCCACCCCACCCATCATCCTGTGTGGGCCCCTGGCAGAGATTCAGGGTCATCTACAGTTTCACAAGTCCTGCTCCCACTGCTGTCACTTAGTCGACCCCCTGCTTACACACACCAAGCCACATAATCATATTATCAGTGCAGGCTTTTAATCTGCTCCACCACCCCGCCACTTATTCTTAAGTGTCCGCCTTCATTCATTGCTTCTTTTCCTCCTTTCCTCCTAAAAAGAAAAGAGAAACAACTCGTTACGAAACACCACAGCCCTAGATAATCAATTAAATAAAAATAAAAAACTAATAACATGATATCTAAAACAAATCCATCAAAGAACTAGGAATATAGACAAATGGATGGATGGATGGATGGATGGATGGATGGATGGATGGAGTATTATCTTGGTTATGAGCTGTTTTCTCCCTTCAGATCCTTCAAATACAGCAAAATAAAGTGTATTAATGGACTTGCAGTTACTCCTCATTACATGGTGACACAACAGAACATACAGTAAAGTGAGTATTAAGTATAAAGCACTTTAAATCCCCCCCCCCCCCAAATTTGTGAGCCAAATCTCTGAAGCTTTAATGTTTTATTCACTATAAGCTGGTGAGCAGCAGTATGAAAATTATTTGCTTCTGCTGTGGGGTTTGGAGGATTATCGAGTCACACTCTTCTCTGTGACAGCTTGACACTTTCACACATAAACAGGCACGTATAGCCCGACACACAATTGCTGAAAAAAAAAATCAAACATGGTTTTAGAGACACATAAAATCGAAATGCATATGGAATGTTTTGCATGTTTGATTGTGAGTTTGTTCAAGCTGTTTAGGGTCCAGAAACAGAAATATGGTGGAAGAGATAAGATCCTGCAGAGTGTTACAAAATATGCCTTTTCTCAGGTTGAACCATGCAGAACAAATTGTCATATTTTACCAAAAATCTGCAGTGAAATATATATTTTTTAATGTTGCATTAATTAATTTTACTCAGTGGTCTGTTTCTAGGGCAAATGTTGTTGACATCCCAGTTGACCTGTTACTTCTCAGATTTGCAGATAATCTGTCTTTGTCCTCATTTCAAATAATTATCACTTCTGTGTGCTGCCAATAATTCACTAATGTTAGGGTCATGTTTTACCTAATCAGTGTTCAATTTGCATGTGTGTTTGTTGGCTGCTGCGTTCTGAGCTTATTTGGCCTCAAACAGATAAAAGTTTGCAAAGGGGTGGGTTTTACCCTAACTCCTTGCCTGAAGTTAGACAAACACACTGGTCAGTCACTGAATTTGTGATAGCATTAATTTGCCCCCCCAGTATTATTATAAAGAACCTTGGCGTAAATTTTGACAAGGATATGTCCTTTAAATGCCGGTTTCTAGAAAATACAGTACTTCTTTCATCTGTGCAATATTGGCAAAATTAGAAATATCCTGTTCTGCTGTACTCGGATGCATTAAGTGCTCTAAAATTTCTTGGTAGATGACTGTGTCAACTGTGGACTTCAGAAAACACAGTTGAGCAGCACCAACAGATGACATGGCAGCCAAAATCATCAGTGACTACAGAAACTTCAAACTGGACTTCAAGCGAAATGGATTATGAGTCTCTCCACACTTCGTCCAGATTCTGGGACTTTGATTTTCAAATGAAATGTAGAAATTACTTTCATCTGTAGAGATGACCTTGTTCCACTGAGCAACAGTGCAGTCCATTTTCTCCTTAGCTCAGATGAGGCCCTTCTGACACGGATCAGGTTTGGTTTAACACAAGGAACAGTGACAGTGACAGCCCATGTCCTTGTGAATCTTGCCCAAACTCTTGAATGGGCCCTCTCAAGGTTCAGTAAGGTTGCTTGTGCACCTTTTTCTACCACAGTTTATCCTTCCACTCAACTTTTCATTAACACCACTCTGTGAACAGCAAGCTTCTTTAGCAGTGACCTTTTGTAAAATACCCTCCGTGCAGAACAGGACAGTGACCCTCTGCTGGACAACTGTCAAGTCAGCAGTCTTTTTCATGATTTTATAGGCCATAGCCATAACATTTCTGGGTTTTATGTAATATTGTAGGTTCTTGAGAGACTGAATTTTAGGTTTTTATTTGCTGTAAGCCATGTACATCAAAATTGACAAAAATAAACAAGTATGTAATGAATCAAAATAATACAGTTTTAAGTTTAATTGATTTACTAAAAGTAATTTATTTTTATGTTATTCTAATTTGTTAAGCCTTGTGGCTTAGCACTAATTCATTTAGATGTGTTTCTTCCTTGACGAAGCCACTAACAGAGCTACTGCTGCCATTAACTCTGTAATCTGTGTTGACATCCTATAGAAAGTACCCCTGGCCCAGTGCAGCTTTTGTGTGTAAGCTGTGTCTTATCAACCCCAAATCAAATGTTTTACCAACTGGCATTATATGATTGGATTAATTGAATTATATATTGGTGTTTAACTTTTTATTTGTAGGATCAGTTGTTTTGTGCAGTGTCTTCAGATGGCATATGTTGAGAAATTAAATTGAATTGCTTAAGACGTTGGATGGCAGAAAGACCATTAACATTTGTTGACTGTTTTCTGTTTGTAAGAAATCTCTTTCTGTTTCTGTTTTTCTGCAGCATCTACGTGAAGCCGTGAGTCTCCTCTGTATCCGAGTCTGCCACCTTCTGAAGTGTGCTGTAGTGTCATTATCGAGACACCTCACACAGTCTGTGGGTCGGTCGCCACATTCACCAGTAACATTCTGCAGGAGTCATACTAGAACAAAGTGGCCCGCTGATGGTCATGTTTTCAGAACGTACTTCAGCTGGTACTCCAACTCACGGGCCGTCGGGTGTTCTGATATAAAGAACTGAAGCTTCTTCATCTGTACCAATCCCAATTTATACAGTAACACCTGATCCTGGATCTGCATTGACCTAATTTCTATCCAACATTTTAGTCCCTCTTTAATCAGCAGATTATTTCCTTATTCAGTTAATCAATCATCTATGAGAGTAGGAGACTTTTCTTTCTCATTGACTAGAACATTGAGTACCTAGTTAAATCATTTCTTCCCCATCAGCAAGTCACCTTTCCTTTCATAGATGTTTTATAAAAAGGCATACTGTTTATCAAAAATAACATTTTTGAAGGGTTAAATTTTGTTATTTGATTCTTTTGTGATAAAATTCTTCATCATTAAACCACCCAAAGGAGAGAGTCTTGATTTATAGATTGAAACTGAATAAAACAATAACACATATTAACACAATTGAAATAAATATACAATACCAAATAACACAATGAGTTTTTGTGATTTATTCTTAATTCCCATTGCAGTTATATCTGCTTCTGCACATTAACCCTGGGCACAAATTAAAAAGTCTCCAAATCTTCATAATTACCTGCTGAAGTTGTTAGCATCTGTGTGAGCTTGGTTAGTTTGAAAAACAATGAATTCAGAGCATGAACAACACATTTCATGTAATTTGTATTTTTTCTACTGATATAAGTAAAATATAAAAATGTTCAGTGCAGAAACCGGTTTTTAAAGGAAAGTGCATTTCTGTAAGCATGCAAGAGTTTTTGAGTGTGAGAGCAGAGTTTCAAGGGTGAGCAGTACAGTATTTGACACTGAAAATAGGGAATCCTGCTCTTCCAATGAAAATTTATGCTCCTGAATTTTGTAAAAATATTTCACAGATAACAGCGCAGAAGTCTACTATGAGTGAAGCAACTCAAACAGAATAATACAGGGCGGTTGTTTTTAAAATCAAAGCAGCATTATGGAAAATCAGTGGAAGTCTGGACTAATGCATAGAAATGTGTTTTACTGGCTTGTTCAGACCTGTCCCTGCTTCTAAATACTACTGTACTTAATATTTGAACTGTACCTCACAAACAAAACAACCTAAGAAAGCCAATGACTCTGGCTTCAGATTTTCATAAATGTAATTTATGTTCAAGTTGTGTTTTTTTTAGACCAAACAGAATGCTTTACAGGTTAAAAAACAAAAATTCTGTAACATTTGTTTATAAATGCTCATCTTTCTCACATTAAAATTCATCATCCACTTAGACGAACCTTGCATTTTTAATTTCACAACATCACACAAAACACAAGCAACCAACTGTACACTGTTAATGTGTCTGTGTGTACCTGATACTGCAGGCTGAGGCTGGTGGGCCCGCTCTCCCGTCTCCTCTTGGCTTGACACAGGATGCAGCAGTGGTCAACGTTTGTTTGGTTAAAGCTGCAGAACCGCAAGGTCAAATTTCAGAGACAGGGAGAAAAAGGCAGGACGCGAAGACACAGAAGAAGAAGAAGAAAACTGAGAAGGGAAGAGGGCCCCATACGATACCTTTTTTCAGCATCCCTCAGAACCTGAGATACAGGACACACACACACACACACCTTTGTTTACTAAACTTTCCACCTTTGAAATATTTATTAGCGTTGGGAGTCACAGCGTGCCTGTGTTTGCTTGTGTGTCTGTGTGTGTTTTTGTATATGAGTGTGTAAAGCAGTAGGAGATTGCCCACGAGACAGCCGTCTATCAGGGTAACAGGGGATAAGTGTGTGTGAGAGTGGAGAGAGCAAGGGATTGGGTCATACTCATGTGACAGAGCATAAATGAGCATCAGCTCACACACACTCAGCCAGAGTTTTACAAAACTATCCTCACTGACATGATAAAGAAGGAACCCCCTAGGCTTCTGATCACCTGAAGACATATAGATAATAAGCAAACATTTCCTCAAGGCTCTTTATTTCACTCTCCCTATGTGAACTCTGACATTTAAAAAGTACCATTTCTCATTATTGTTCTTGTGAAGTTGAGTTGACTGAAGACATTAATTAGCATTCATTATCTTCCCTACAGTGAAAAGTCATGTGGATGTCAGTTTGAAAAATCTCTCAAGGAGAAGTCAAGCAAACAGATGCTTAAGCTAATAGCTGACAGCTTCTTAAAGATTAGGTAATTGCTACTTAATTTAATAGCTACTCAAGCTAACAGTAACTCAGAGTCAATCTAAAGGTCAAGCTAACTTATACCTAAGATAACAGCTACTGAATCTAACAGCTGCTAAAAGTCAAGCTAACAGGTATGTAGAGTCTGGTTAACATGCAACTTAAGCTAACGGCTACTCATGGTTAACAGATACTGACAGACAATGGGGGTGAATAAAGGGAAAAAACGTGGGCTTGACACTTGTCCAGTTTTTCTTCCTTCGGTCCAACTAATGCCTTTACTGAGAAATATTGTAATATACAATCATATTCAATAAATACGCGTTCCAATGAGGCTCGTTTGTCAGATTAAAAGTACCTTTTGAAAATAACCACCTTTAAGCAGATATTAAACTTACTATTCAATTTCTGTATTAAAATGCTTTTTTATTGGTTTGATGTATTATTTCCTAAATGTCGTGTTTCCATTTGCTGTAAGCAGAAAATCACCGTAATTATCAGAAATAAAGACTTGAAAACATCGGGTTGTGTGTAAGTAAACTATATTGGGTAAAAAAACAAACAATCAACACCTTTGCGTTCACCTGTTTTATTTTAGAAGTGTGTCAACTGGTCTGAGGTAGAGCAATTGCACACTGACAGTCATAAAACATCCAAGATGATAGATATATAAGTCAGATTGCTGTCATAACCAAGTTTTTATACTGTTAAATTAGCTTAAACTTGTAGTAACAAGACTGTTAAATGATCGAAAAGAAAGCTATTAAAATTTAACAGTGAAGTTACAAAATATGGCAGAAACAACTTATAACTTTTGAAATGCTGTTCAGAGTTGGCTTGCTTTTTATTTTCTTTCATAATAACACCTGGAAGAAAGTGCACCAGAACCACTGGGAGGACCTGTGTCCCCCAACAAAAGATGGCAATGACATACACTTCAAGGCTCCAGGTGAAATCTACATCCAAACAGCTACACACAGTGAATCTGACAGCAATTTAAGTCAACAGCTCAGACTAACGTACTGACGACTAAAAACTACTTCACTCAACCTCCTTAAAATATAACCATTGACATTAAAATTTTATTAATTTTTCTCTGCAGATGAGACAATCAATTAGTGGTTTTAAAAGAAGAATGTACAATTGCAGACTTTATATTTCTACCTTTTACTCCCCTTATATCCTGTACAGAATAGGAAGTAGCACTTAATCAGTGTTCAACAAATTAATATTAAGGTTTATTCATTATTCTGCACCTCATTGGTGCATTAAAACCAATGAAATTGAGAATGTGCTTCTTGAGATTTTTGCATTAATACTAATCGGCAGAAGATTATTATCTGTAGAATCAGCTTAACTGGCCACGTTTGTACGCATAAAAAGGAATTTGACCTTGGCTTAACAGCCTCACAGCATACAGATGTTAAATATAAGTATATAAACTTTCTAGGAATAAAAATAAAAGACAAAGAACAATATGTGCATATATGTGTATGTACACTCAATATTTTGTAAGGCAGGTTGTAGTGCAATATGCGTATTACTCAGGCTGTAAGGTGTTCATTGCGTCCATCAGAGAGACAGCCTGGGATAAGAAACTGTCTCTGTGGTGACTTGTTTTCGCAAAGAGCTCTGTTGAGCTGA
The DNA here is from genome assembly GCF_021462225.1 of Girardinichthys multiradiatus. NCBI lineage: Eukaryota > Metazoa > Chordata > Actinopteri > Cyprinodontiformes > Goodeidae > Girardinichthys > Girardinichthys multiradiatus. The sequence continues at coordinate 7,488,505 of NC_061804.1, forward strand.
CCTGAAGGTAAAAGTATTAAACAGTTTGTGTCCAGGATGTGTGTGGTCTGCAGAGATGTCAGCAGCTCGTTTCCCAACCCTAGACCTGTAAAAGTGCAGAATGATGATCCTCTGCAGATCTGATTGTTCGTTCCAGTTTGGTCCTGTCCTGTTTTGTGGCTGTGCCAAACCACACAGGAATGGATGGGGACAGGACAGACTGAATACCTGATGACCGCGAGCTGCAGGTTCGTACTTCTTAAGTTGCAGCAGGCAAGAAGTACAGTCTCTGCTGGGCCATCTTCCATTTATCTCAAAAACTCAGTGTGACCACAAATCACCATGGTCAAAGTACCTCAATTAAAGCTAAAGTCCATTATATTGGACTTGCAGACATTACAAGTTCTGACACAGGGAGGATTCCATAGAGACCTTAATTCAAATAACAATCTTACTAAATAGCTGGCAGATCAGAGGTCAAACATAACTAAAACCTGGTGAAAAACGTAATCTCATTTTTATCTTTTTTTATTTCAGCTTTGACAGCCATTTCGTTGTCAGACAGCAGCATTCAATATTTCCAGCAGCCTGGGCGCTGCTGTCTGACTCAAAAAAAAAATGCTCTCTCCCTCTGTAATCGCATTTTGTTTCATTGTTTTAATTTGCCAGCCCTTCCATTTCCCTTCTCTCTCCTGATTCTCATTGGACAATGAAATCTGGAGTAAAGTGGGACCGATCCTCATAAATCATTAAGCAAGGTTTGTTTTGCCTTGTGAATGTAATTAATACATAATTAATATTTAAAGATTGACTCATTTATCAAATTTAATTTCTCCACCGCAGCAGATACAGTGAACTGAAGAAAACAAACGAATGGCAGAAGTGTTTTTGTTGTGTTGTTTTCTAAGAAGGGTGAAGAATCTGGGATGGAAAAAAGGAAAAAAAAAAAAAGGAAAGCAAACAAAAGGCTGAGGGAGGGGAAGACAAATTAGTACTAATGAGGCAGCTTCTTAATTAGCAGACAGGTAGCAGTTCAGTCCCAGAGGTGGGTGGAGTTAACTCATATTTGTTACCATAAATCCTTACCCCCCTTCCTTTATTTATAATTTACAATTTTGTATTATCCTGAGTTTTAAGCACGTGATTAGATAAATAAAATATGAGCTGTTCTATTCATCCTTTTGTCACCTTTTCTAAAACTAACTGTTCCTTTTTATTTGTAATTATTAGCTGCAACATCTCACAATGTTGGAGCACAGTTCCATCCATTCAGTATCCATCTAAGCTCTGCCTGGCCTGCTTTGATTTATCTTTTGTTTGCTCTTTCTCACTCACGCTATCCTGCTTCTGATCCTCCTTCCCCTTTCTCGTCCTTTTTCCCTGGAGACGCCCATGAGAGCGGGATGCTCTGCCTGTTAAGTAGGACCACTTTATCCTGTCAATACCTTCAACAGGGCGCTGTTGACTTCAGCTTTGAGAGATTCAGCCTGTGACAAAGGAGGAAAAGAAAGAATTGAAAACAAAAATATGTAAAGAGGGAAAATTAAAAATATGAGTGCAAAGAAGAGAGAAGTTGGATGCTTAGTAATTCATCAGAAAACGTTCATTCTGACCCGTTGCTGTCTTTAACGGACAAGCTCTATATTTTGGTACATTTTGTAATGTGATCAAAGCTCACTAATGCAATAGCATGACAATTCTGATGTGTCCTTGCTATGATGAAGTATTAATTTAGTCACTGTTTACCTACAAATTTTAAACGAGCTTTTATCTGTGTAACTGTAACTAATCCATAGAGTTCTGAAATTCTTAATAGATTTCAGTTGTTTGAGCACTAGTACATTTTACCTCCAAACACTGGCCGTCTAATAACATCCTTTCAGGCCTACTCAAAGTTCAGCCAGTCGGGAGAAAAAACAAGAAAAACTTGCTTAAGGCAACTTCATTTGCGTATTCAAACTGACAAAATGTGGAAAATTCAGCGGGATAAATACTTTTGCAACACTGTCTAAGTTGTTTAGAAAGAAGTTAAAGGGTTCATTTTTGTATTTTCAGAAATATTCATGTTGTGTCGGCTGGTATGGTCAGTAGGGTACATGAATGGAAGTCAATTTGACAGTTTAAGACGGGCTACCTTCTGAATCTACTTCCACTACTAAATAAAAGCATAAAAGAAGCCAAAAGGATAAAACTGGGTTTTATTTTTATTTTTGCTTTAGTAAGAAAATCAGGTACTCAAATTTCAATTTTTACCTTAGACAAAATCATTTGCAGCAGTTACATAAATTAATTAAACATAAAGGGCAAAGATCTGATTGTGTCACGACAACTAGTATAGTACTTAATAATATGCTTAATTAACATTTCTCATATTTAATCTTATAAAGCAATACATTGCATCATGATTACATCCGCTATGCTGTCCGGTGCAAAACATCACCATTTTGAGACACTTCATATCAGAGCATATTGATAACTGTTGAAATGATGGAACTCATCTGTCTTTTTCATGACAAAAAACATCTGTGTCCAGTGGTGTGCAGGTTTCTCAGTCATATGGATATACATGTTTTGGTACAATGATTACTGAGCACATTTAAATCATTAAAACATATTAAAAAAACGTGCTCGACGTGGAGCAAAAACCAAACTAACAAAAGCCTGCGGCATGAATTTTTAAAGTAACAGACAGCGGCGGCAAAAAAAAAAAACTTCGACAGATCAGACACAAAAACAACATGACAAGAGAAATCTAAAACATGAGCAAACATTTGAATCCTATCATCGTTCCTGGTTCCTGAATAATGACATCTGCATGTGATGATGGGCCAGCACGCCTGCATGAGTGAATGTCAGAAGAGAGAGAGCATTTAACACACACACACACACACACACACGCGCGCACACACACACACACACTTCCTGAGTCTGCTGCTCTGATGAAAGCAATTCCAAGCTAATGGGTTAATTTCATTCCGCTGCTTTCTGCCATGTTGAGGACAATTAGCCTGGAATGGAGCTGTGAATATTTTATGACAAGGTAAGATGCGGGGGGGGGGGGGGGGGGGGGGGGGGGGGGGGGGGCTGGGAGGAAGGAGTGAGGAGTGAGGAGTCGAAGGAGAATGAGGAAAAGGACAAATTAAAGGCTGTCAACAGGAAGAAGAGAAAAGATGAAGGATTTGTCTGAAAAAAATACACATTCACACCAAGATAATTTGTGAAGAACATGCACAGTTTGGACCAACTGTCATTTATGACAACCATGATCATTTTTAAATCCTCATGTCATGAACAATTAAAAATGATGGATCATTAAATGCAACAATTGATGACAATAATTATGTTTATGTATCAAAAATATTATTAGTCTCATTGATCTAAGAATATAAGATTCTCATATCTGTTAAAACAATCAGGTGATAATATAATCTAACTATAATCCCTTCATACTTTATGGAAATAAATAAAAGTAATGTATGCTATAAATATATATATTTAATTTCAGTTTGAAGTTCAAAATACAAGTATTAAATTTGAGGAAAAGTTTATAGGAGAGAAGAAGAAAGAAGAACCCAAAGGGACAAAGGCCTTTGAGGTCTGGTAGGTTCTGATGTGAGAGTACAGGTCTTTCTCAAAATATTAGTATATTGTGATAAAGTTCATTATTTTCCATAATGTAATGATGACAATTTGACATTCATATATTTTAGATTCATTGCACACTAACTGAAATATTTCAGGTCTTTTATTGTCTTAATACGGATGATTTTGGCATACAGCTCATGAAAACCCAAAATTCTTATCTCATAAAATTAGCATATTTCATCCGACCAATAAAAGAAAAGTGTTTTTAATACAATAAACGTCAACCTTCAAATAATCATGTACAGTTATGCACTCAATACTTGGTCGGGAATCCTTTTGCAGAAATGACTGCTTCAATGCGGCGTGGCATGGAGGCAATCAGCCTGTGGCACTGCTGAGGTCTTATGGAGGCCCAGGATGCTTCGATAGCGGCCTTTAGCTCATCCAGAGTGTTGGGTCTTGAGTCTCTCAACGTTCTCTTCACAATATCCCACAGATTCTCTATGGGGTTCAGGTCAGGAGAGTTGGCAGGCCAATTGAGCACAGTGATACCATGGTCAGTAAACCATTTACCAGTGGTTTTGGCACTGTGAGCAGGTGCCAGGTCGTGCTGAAAAATGAAATCTTCATCTCCATAAAGCTTTTCAGCAGATGGAAGCATGAAGTGCTCCAAAATCTCCTGATAGCTAGCTGCATTGACCCTGCCCTTGATAAAACACAGTGGACCAACACCAGCAGCTGACACGGCACCCCAGACCATCACTGACTGTGGGTACTTGACACTGGACTTCTGGCATTTTGGCATTTCCTTCTCCCCAGTCTTCCTCCAGACTCTGGCACCTTGATTTCCGAATGACATGCAGAATTTGCTTTCATCCGAAAAAAGTACTTTGGACCACTGAGCAACAGTCCAGTGCTGCTTCTCTGTAGCCCAGGTCAGGCGCTTCTGCCGCTGCTTCTGGTTCAAAAGTGGCTTGACCTGGGGAATGCGGCACCTGTAGCCCATTTCCTGCACACGCCTGTGCACGGTGGCTCTGGATGTTTCTACTCCAGACTCAGTCCACTGCTTCCGCAGGTCCCCCAAGGTCTGGAATTGGCCCTTCTCCACAATCTTCCTCAGGGTCCGGTCACCTCTTCTTGTTGTGCAGCGTTTTCTGCCACACTTTTTCCTTCCCACAGACTTCCCACTGAGGTGCCTTGATACAGCAATCTGGGAACAGCCTATTCGTTCAGAAATTTCTTTCTGTGTCTTACCCTCTTGCTTGAGGGTGTCAATAGTGGCCTTCTGGACAGCAGTCAGGTCGGCAGTCTTACCCATGATTGGGGTTTTGAGTGATGAACCAGGCTGGGAGTTTTAAAGGCCTCAGGAATCTTTTGCAGGTGTTTAGAGTTAACTCGTTGATTCAGATGATTAGGTTCATAGCTCGTTTAGAGACCCTTTTAATAATATGCTAATTTTGTGAGATAGGAATTTTGGGTTTTCATGAGCTGTATGCCAAAATCATCCATATTAAGACAATAAAAGATCTGAAATATTTCAGTTAGTGTGCAATGAATCTAAAATATATGAATGTTAAATTTTCATCATTACTTTATGGAAAATAATGAGCTTTATCACAATGTGCTAATATTTTGAGAAGGACCTGTACAGTCTTTATCATTGAACAGGATTAACATAAGGAAGTAAGCAGCTTTTAAGATATAAAGGTGTGTCTACTGTTGAGTCAGATAGCTGTTTACTTTCTGGGTACCAACTTAGGTTTCTGATAGATATTTGTTGTAAATTATGTTTGCTCCAATAAAAACTTTCAGCATTACAACTTGAGCTCAACTTTAAACCTTTGTAGCAGAAAAATAGAAAAGAATGGAGAAACAGAGAGTTGTTTACCTGTTGGCCCACTCTAGCATCCCTGCTCCTTTTTTCTAACAAATGTAACTTTTTGTCACCTGAGGATTCAGCTGAAACATATTCACAATTACTGTGAATATGAGAGATGATGTTTGTACAGCCCTCTTATCAGATGGGCTGTTCTGGGTTTTTTTTGCCCTGAGGTGACAAACTGTGATCCTGATGGATCAGTGATGGCTGCACTGTGGTCTGTCAGTCCAAATCCCCTCAAGTACCTCTGGTTTCACAAAGAACAACTGCAATCAGTGGAGAAGGCCAGCAGTGAGAGTCTGACTGATAAGAGGATGAACAGGTGGTGGGTCCGGGATGAGAACCTATCTGAGGATTAATTTGGCCTACCTTTGGTGGCTCTCATTGTCTCCATGTGAAGTTTTACTTTACAGAATCTGTTTTTGGAAAAGAGAGGAATCTTTTTTTATTTTTTCCAATATATCAGTAATAGTGACATGAATACACCTGTTTGTACCTTTGTTTTCCAGATAATTTGCAGAACTACTCTATTGAATTATCATAAAGCATTTTTTAAATTATAAAAGAACACAAAAACTGTCAAGAAAGGAACACAAGGAGATATCTTCTGGAACACAAGCTAACAATTATCATTTATATAGGCCAGGGACTGCCATGTGTCAAAATCAATTAGAAGCCAAACTAAAGTAGAGCAAAAGACTTCTAAGAAGCCTGTGTTAATGTTAGAAACACATTATTTAATCCATTACATAAATATGATGTGGATAAATGGGCTGATTTCACTTAGCTCCTTTTGAAAATGTGATAAGAGGACGTTTTTTCCAGTGAGGCAGATCTGTGTTTAACTTCCTGATTCAAGAAATGGCTACACGAAAATTATGAAATGAACTTGATCATATCTAAAAGCAGGGCATTCATTTAAAAAAGAATGTTTAAAACAACTGGAATAGTGAAAAACAAGGCTGGAATACAGTTAATGTTGCCACCAAGCATAGAAAGACAGTGAACAAATCTCCAGAGCTCACTGTGGCATCACCAAGCTGCCAGAACAACCATTAGATGCCATCTACACAACTAGTTCTTTGGGAGGCATGCAAATAATCCTCTTCTGTCACCAGTGTGAGCGCGCTAAAAAAAATGGGTATGTGCATGATTGGCTGAAATAATGCCCACCAAAAACAATGCATACTTGTCGGCTTCTTTACAAGATGCTGCATGGGAGAGCAAAGATGGCAATTATGAACCAGGTGTGAGATTGAGCGTTTCAGCAACAAGCACTCATGATGAATATGTGGAAAAACCAATCAAGTCTGCTTTAAAGTAACACGAAGGATCTCAGATGCTTTGGGCCTGTTTCCCTTCCAAAGGCCCAAGCAAGCTGGTTACATTAAACTGCATCATTAATTCCCTGAAATGCCAGAACATTTCAAATAAAATTCTGGTGGTCTGTGCCTGAAAACCTAATCGTTGACAACAGTGGATCTTTTATTAAGAAAATGGTCCAAAACTTATGATGAAATCAAGAGAAATGGTTCACCAGACTCTAAATAAATCCTGGTGGAAACCGGAATGATGCACACGTGTTCTTATTGTTTATAAAACCATTTCTTTCTTACTGTGTGATTTTTCAAATGTTTCTTTTAATGAGAAAATGTACTTAAAGTTAAGGTGTTTATTATAAAGTTATACATTATTTAAACGCATTCTGCACATCTTTACAAAGAGTGCCGTAAAACTCAATTAACTGACATAAATAATTGACAATGATTTATTAATTTAATAGGTGTCACTTATGGTTGGCTTCATCTAATATCAATCTCTTAATGTAAAGCCCATTAAAACTTTTTCAACATCTTTTACTCACCTCTGAACATCTTGGACACAAAGCCAAGAAATAAGGATCTCTACATAGAGCAGCTTTTCTAGTTAAGCTCAACCTGGAGCTATGGGAGAACATATGGCACATGGGCCAAAGGATCAACTTTGCAGAGCACTAAATGCTATCCTGTTTCTCTGTGGTGACATACAGTTGGTTGTTGTCCCTGACAGCTGCTGTTCATGAATGCTGCCCCTTGTACCAAGCCTGGTTTTCTAAAGCAGGAACAATATGTACATTTTAAATAAAAGACCCCAGGATATGTTGAGCTTGACTGAGGATACTGCTGGAAGGTAAAGTTACATACATGAAGAAGAAAATGAGTAATAAAGTCGACAAACCTTACTTCATTGAATACATTTAAGACATGGACTTAAAATGTATGCTCAGCTCTAGGTATTTATTTAATCAGTTATACACAGCACCTTTTAAATGTTAGGATATTGTTATTAAGGTAAACTCAACACTGATTCTACTGTACATACTGTAACATTTACAACAAAATATGCTATGAACAATTAATTTCTCATTTCATTTGACCCAAAGAGCAACGAAAAAGTCTGAACTCTGTAAAACAGGTACATAATTGAAAGATTGACAAATCCAAAACAACGGTGCTGATTACCCAGTTTTAAATTTGTTAAATATATTGCACCATGGGAGTGACTAGACCTTGATCTGGGTAAGAAGTTCCATCTATGAAGCAAAATCTATTTGCTCTTTTGATATGGTGTCTTTTAGCATTCTTTTACCTTTCTGGTAGACCTGAAATTGGGTTGGTCTTTTGACAGGGATAGATGCAGGGATCATGTTGTGTTTAATCTTTTTTTGGTTAATATGTCTCTGACTGATCCCATCCTATTCAGGGTTTTCCCTGTCTCTCACCAAGTGACTACTGGAGATATGCACCAGCCAGCCCCCTCAACCCCCACCCCAACACACACACACACACACACACACACACACACACACCCCTGGTATAGAGAACGGACGGACGGACGGATGAACGGATGGATGGATGGTAAATATGTTTTTGTCTTGTAAATGTTTTTGTAAATACTGTAAATGTTTTGCTGGAAGATTATCAGCAGAAAATTTGTACCACCACAAATTGAATTTGAATTGCTCAGAATCTGTACGTAATTTGAAATTAAATGCATTGGCTTGAAAATGCATTTCGCTAAACTGAAACTGAATTTAATGTTACTTGTACTCGTCGTCATCCGCTTTATCCAGGGCCGGGCGCCCAGACTTCCCTTTCCCCAGACACGTCCTCTAGCTCCTCTGAAGGAAGCCCAAGGCCTTCCAAGCTCCTCACCTTCTCTAAGGAAGTTTAACCTGATGTGAAAGATAAATCCGTGAATCTGTGTTTGATTACTCTGTGGCTTTTTTAAGGACCCGGATGTGTGACACAAAACAAATGAATTTTGGAAGTGAATTACAGAAGTAAAAGTAGTCAAACTGTTTCAATACAATTTTCAATACAACAAAATACATTTTCAAAACAAATTAATTTAGTTTACATGTTTAATTTAATGTTAAGTGTGATGTCCATTTTAATTATTTCAGTAATAGACTAAAAATGCAAACATCAATTTTCACGTATTTCCAAAGATTCCCAGTTCCATTTAGGTCTGGATTTTCACTGGGCCATTTTAATGCATTAATATGCTTTGATCTAAATCACTAACCTGTAGCTTTGGCTGCACATAGAGTTGCTGTCTGGCTGGAAGGTGAACCTCCACCCCAGTCTCCATTCATCTTCCCATCATCCCAGACCATTTTGTTTTCTTTTGTTTTTGGTAAAGGAATGCATCCCCACAGCATGAAGCTGCAACCACAATGTTTGACTGCAGGGGTCATGTGTTCAGATTTAGGTGTTTTGTCAAAAAATTACATTTCGTTCTCATCTGATCAGAGCACCTTCTCCTCATGTGGGTTGTGTCCCCTACAAGGCCTGTGGAAAACTACAACAGGACTCCTGATGGTTTACTTTCCACAGTAGCTTTGTTTTGGAAACACCATATAAAGGCCAGATTTGTACAGTACAAAACTAATATTTCCCCTGTGGACAGATTATCATATCTGAGCTGGGCCTCTCAGCTACTTTGCCTGGTCCTTGTCTGGTCTGTCAGTTTAGGTGGACGACCATGTCTTGGTAGATTTGCAGTTGGTCCATCCTCTCTCCATGTTCAGATGATGGATTGAACAGAGTTTTGTGAGATGTTTAAAGCTTGTGATATTGTTGTAGAACCTAACCTTGCTTTAAACTTCACAATTTTGTCCCTGGCCTGCATGCTGTGTTCCTTGGTCTTCATGATGCTGTCTGTTACCTAAAGTGCTCCAACAAATCAATAGAATAAAGGGTGTTTATTATTATATGTTTCTAAGACCCTTCTTACTGTTCTTAAATCAATATAGGTTCATTTTTCACAAGGCAGTGTCCAAAACTCTTTTGGTCAGTTTCTAACATGCACTCTAAGCAATTTTCTTTGCTTAGTCCCTCGTGCATCACGATGAAATTAAGTGCAAGAGGATAATGCACCATATTGATATCTAACATGTCAAAACACAGGAAATCACCATCTCATCTTAGACGGCATGAACTCAGCCAGATAACATCCTATCATCAGTTCCTGTCAGTCACCTGTAGATGACGATGCATTCAGGTGATTCATTCTCTAACCTCTCATCTACAACCAAGTCTTGACTCCCCAACAATTAATAGGTCATTTCTATTTACCTCTGATATGATCATTAATTAAACCAACTTTAGTGTCTGCTTTGAAATAATACATCAGCATTACATTATCAATCAATCCATCCACCATCAACCATCCATCCATCCATCCATCCATCCATCATTAATCATCCATCCATCCATCAATCATCCATCCATCCATCCAACCAACCAAACAGATAAATATGAGGCTACATTTTTCTAGATTTTTCAGTGTGAGACTATGCTATACTTAAAAATTAACTATTAATAATTAAATATTTTAAGGTTTTTGGTTTTTCAGAAGACAGTAATTGTGGGGAAGCTGTTTTTGGAGAAATTCAAATATCTGTCTTAAGATTTTGCTAAAGTCAACTTAGAAATATTTTCTGCAACATCACTCCACCCATTCCTGTTGGCCGGTCTTTTCTCTGTTTTGGCTTTGAATTTGCACTCATTCGGCACTGATATTCCCTAATATGTGTGCTGAAATTAACAGCACAGACATAATGTACTGTACTGACATCTGCACATGTCTAAGCACAAATAATTATCTTCCTACTGTCTTTTTGAGAGACTCGCTCATATTTGATCCATAGATCATCTGCACTCATCCAGCAGTCTCACTCACAGGGGCATTAACACATTTTGATGATATCAGCATTTCAGGAGCCATTAGGAGGAGCAGAGAGCACTGATGATACTTGGATCAACAGAGAGCCTAGAAAGTTACAGTCCCACCTGAGAGGGAGTCCTTCATATTTTGATTGACTGTTTTCCATATGGGTTTGTTTATCTTTTCAATAAAAGCCACACAATAACTTAATGGAACATTTGCTCTCAGAGAAATGGAAATCTGGCAGGTAATGCCTGCGCATCTCTCCCTGGTTAATTGTTCTAATTTCTGAGAATCCTTCAGAGGAAACCTGCCGGTCAATCTCGTCAACAGGAATGTGTACCTCTGATGCCTAAACTGATGCAACAAGTGATCAGAAACACATGCCTGAACAAGAACATTTACTGGACCAATCACAACAGGCATGTTTACAGACAGACAAACACTGCAGACAAATGAATAAATGATGTGTGTGATCTATTATGAATGCTTCTTGTTCATCACACATTCTCATGTTCAACAGGCCACTCCGCAGGCCACAGCGCTGTCCTAACCTCCAGGTCTTTATGTGATCAGAGTTACTCAAACATTGATTAAGACTGTTTTGAGTGGAGGAGCCACACGACCACAGCCTTTTTTTTAAAGTGGGCTAAAGGGGCCTCACACAGGATCTCCCCCCAATAAACTGTTCCAATAATGGAATACATGTAATTTTTATCAGAACTAATATGATAAAAATGACAATATTACATTCATTAATTCATTCATCTTCTATACCGCTTATTCCACAGTAGGTTACAGGGAAGCTGGTGCCTATCTCCAGCAGTCTACCGGCGAGAGGCAGTGTACAATCTGGATGGGTTGCCAGTCCATCGCAGGGCAACACAGAGACATACAGGAGAAACCACCATGCACACACTCATTCACACCTTAGGGCAATTTAGATAGACCAATTAACCGAACAGTAATGTTTTTGGATTATTGATAAATATTAGTGCAAAGCATCATAAGAGCTTGTTACACACACACGTTATTTATGTCTCCTGTAACATACAGGACAGTAACAAACTGTAAGAAATATTGGTAAAAACTAATGGTTATACTACATAATACTGCCCGTACTTTTCTGAAACTTAGGTTACTGAGGTTACTTTTTACAACCTACCTTCTACAACTTTCTGTGTACTCTCTGAAAACGGCCTTGGAACACAGTTACTTTCCCTAAAACTGTCCAGAACGTGCCTGACACTTTGGTAGAACCTTTATTGAATATACCAGATACTTTCCATAAAATGGAGATTATTTGTGGAACTTTCCAGATCCTTTTCAGTGACTTATCTGGAATTGTACTGCTCACTTACTGGAAGTTACCACTTACTTGCTAAGTACATTCCAGGAACTTTTACAGACCTTAAATCTAACTTCCTAAGTTACTTTACAGAATTTGCCAGGTGCTTTCCTAGAATGTGGGAAAGTACCTGATAAATTCAGAGAAAGTAACTTGATATAAGTTACTTCATAATGTTGCCTGGCTCCTGAAAGTATCAAGTCAATTTAGAATCAGTACCTGGCAAGGTCTCAAAGTTTCAGGAAGGTGCCTGGTAATTTTCTACCTGGCCAGAAGGAGCATTGTTCTTGTCCTGGGCTTTCCCCCGGAGGAGCCAGTGGAGGTGTCTAGGGAGAGGGACATCTGGGTGTCTCTGCTGAGTCTGCTGCCCCCACGACCCGGTCTTGGATAAAGCGGAAGACGACGAGTACGAATACAAATTTTTTGGCACCTTTGGTAAAGATGTGCAAAAAGCCTTTACAAGAAACTCTACTTGCAGAAACATAAGCGTGTTCTGCCATTTCGGCCAGTCTTGCATAGCTCCATAATAGACCTCGTGCAGCACAACTGACACTCGCCAAACAGGAAGAGCAGCAGGGTAAACTCACATTCATTTTTACATATGTATGCATGGTTGAATATAAACACAGAGGAAATAATCATTGCTAAATCTTGCTAAGACTTGCTAAAACTGCTAAAACTGAACACCTTTGGTCAAATTTTAAAGTTTTATTTGGAAAGCTCTTCTTCTACAAATTCTTCTGGTGCTGCAATATCCACTGCTCAATGTATGAATGAAGTGAATGCAGTACATCTCAAGTGAAGTAATACAAGTAAAAGGGAAGAGCTTCATATCCAACTTCTCTAGAGACATATGGTGTGCAAACATATACCAGAGGCAGTGGAGATGCAACAAAAAGTGGGATAGCAATCATTAGATGCTAACTACATGTAATTTAATTAACTGGGATTGATGCCAGCAAAATAAAAAAAAGTTTCTGTCTTGCCATGACAAAGATAATGTGTGGAGTTTGCTAAACGTGGAGACTTTAAGTGGAACAGTGTGCTCCTATAAGATGAGACTGAGACCAATCTTTTTAGAAACTAAAGGCGGTGAACACGTGGAGCATTCACCTCATCCCAATCATTAAGTATGTGGTGCTGAACCTGGTTACACTCAATGCCATCATGGACTCTGTCAAGATACCAAGACTTTTTACATAAAAGTTCGAAAAAAAATTTATTTATCTAAATTATTCTAAAATTATACATAGTCTAAATAAATCAAATTGGGCTTAAATTCAGCCAGATATAAAACCTCCAGACCATTCAGTCGTGCTTGAAGCACCATGGTCAGACTCAGCGAGCTATTAAACAAAAAAAAGGATAAAAATTTGGAAGATTTTTTATGATTTCATAGCTTTGGTCTATGCTGACCATGTGCAACGCAGCAGGGGAAATTTGGAGAAGTAAAGTATATTTTATATGTTTTAAAGTAAAATAAAATAAAACTCATAATTCCTATCTCCCAGTCCAGATCACATTTTTTTCAGCAGTCCTGTCAGGTCAGCTGGAGCAGGACATTTAAAGGCAGGGGGTATTTAATTGGGGTCATTTGGAAAAAAAAGTCCCTTCTTTTTTAAAGATCGCATTGACCTTTGACCACAACAGCCCGCCCTCTCCGCTGGAGCTGATGGTCACCAAACAAAGGGACCTGCAGGCCATCATGTTGCTCGACAAGTGTCAGAGCGCCTGGGGTCGACCATGTTACCATACGTCCACGTCTAGACCTGTTAGCACTGGCTCCACTGCATGCACACAATGGGAAAATTATTTCAGGTACTAACTGGGGGAATAATTAGAATTGTTTTTGTCTTTCTCAAACCAGCTTTCATTTAACAGCTGTTTAATTGATTGCGATGGAAGGATTGGAAAGGTTTAAGGAGACAGAGGAGTTTACAGTTTTATGGCATTACCAAATTTCATAAGGGGAATGTAGTTCTCTTAAAACAAACAAGGCAGGGGTAAATGATTATATGGAAACTTTTTATGAACTTCTAATCAAAATTTATACAATTTGTGTTAAACAAAAACATCTCAAATAAGCTGAACATGTAGCTGCATATGCATACAATTTCCCTTGATTAAAAAATGTAATATAAAGACAAATGTCTGGCCAGAAGATGGCTGTATCAGGTAATACTCTATTACTATGTTGCATCACGCCAATGTGGGCTGAGTGGTCATAGAAAGACGGCCCCAAAAGTAATGTAACGTGATTTGTATGTGACAAACCACCGTCTGGCAACTTGTGTATTTTCTCATCAGCCACCAAGCAGAAAAAATGTCCGCACCTTCTTGTCAGACCACGGTGCTGCTTTCAGTGTGGTCATTTTCCTAAACCTCTTAAGCCCCAAGAGTTTTTGTAAGGTTTGTGCTTGAAATAACAGTTCCAAATCTAAGTGAGCATTTTCACAGAAATTCCAACTTTATTTATTGAGCATTTTTCTTAACAGAACCCAACATTCAGCTCAACAAAATAGTTTACATACTTCTTACAAGTTCTTGCCACATGTCAACAACCACCCCGCCCCCCTCCCACCCATAGGGCAAAATGAACAAACACATACCACACACACATTATAATGATTGTGGTCGTAACAGTTAACTGAGGAGAGAGAGAAAAAAGATAACTTTAACTTTATAAATTATGTTTTTATAATTTATTTATTTATTTTAATCATCCTCCAGATCATACTGAATATTCAAGGAATCAATATGCTGCAGAAAGGGATCCCATGTGTCATTGAATGACATAATTGAGCCACAAAGTGAGATCCTGAGCTTCTCCAAATTAAGATTATTTAATACCTCTCGAACCCAACGGACATGTGAGGGGGGATAGGGAAGTTTCCAATTTAAAAGAATCAACCTGCGGGCCAACAAGTGGTGAACGCAAAGGCTCGTTTAAATGCTTTTGGCAGGCCCAACATAGGGGGAACAACAAAAATTGCGGATAAAGAATTTGGGACGATGGAGCAATGATAGGCTTTTCCCAGCTCATCAAAACCATATTGTGATAAAGTTAATTATTTTCCATAATGTCATGATGAAAATTTAACATTCATATATTTTAGATTCATTGCACACTAACTGAAATATTTCAGGTCTTTTATTGTCTTAATACGGATGATTTTGGCATACAGCTCATGAAAACCCAAAATTCCTATCTCACAAAATTAGCATATCATTAAAAGGGTCTCTAAACGAGCTATGAACCTAATCATCTGAATCAACGAGTTAACTCTAAACACCTGCAAAAGATTCCTGAGGCCTTTAAAACTCCCAGCCTGGTTCATCACTCAAAACCCCAATCATGGGTAAGACTGCCGACCTGACTGCTGTCCAGAAGGCCACTATTGACACCCTCAAGCAAGAGGGTAAGACACAGAAAGAAATTTGTGGACGAATAGGCTGTTCCCAGAGTGCTGTATCAAGGCACCTCAGTGGGAAGTCTGTGGGAAGGAAAAAGTGTGGCAGAAAACGCTGCACAACGAGAAGAGGTAACCGGACCCTGAGGAAGATTGTGGAGAAGGGCCGATTCCAGACCTTGGGGGACCTGCGGAAGCAGTGGACTGAGTCTGGAGTAGAAACATCCAGAGCCACCGTGCACAGGCGTGTGCAGGAAATGGGCTACAGGTGCCGCATTCCCCAGGTCAAGCCACTTTTGAACCAGAAGCAGCGGCAGAAGCGCCTGACCTGGGCTACAGAGAAGCAGCACTGGACTGTTGCTCAGTGGTCCAAAGTACTTTTTTCGGATGAAAGCAAATTCTGCATGTCATTCGGAAATCAAGGTGCCAGAGTCTGGAGGAAGACTGGGGAGAAGGAAATGCCAAAATGCCAGAAGTCCAGTGTCAAGTACCCACAGTCAGTGATGGTCTGGGGTGCCGTGTCAGCTGCTGGTGTTGGTCCACTGTGTTTTATCAAGGGCAGGGTCAATGCAGCTAGCTATCAGGAGATTTTGGAGCACTTCATGCTTCCATCTGCTGAAAAGCTTTATGGAGATGAAGATTTAATTTTTCAGCACGACCTGGCACCTGCTCACAGTGCCAAAACCACTGGTAAATGGTTTACTGACCATGGTATCACTGTGCTCAATTGGCCTGCCAACTTTCCAGACCTGAACCCCATAGAGAATCTGTGGGATATTGTGAAGAGAACGTTGAGAGACTCAAGACCCAACACTCTGGATGAGCTAAAGGCCGCTATCGAAGCATCCTGGGCCTCCATAAGACCTCAGCAGTGCCACAGGCTGATTGCCTCCATGCCACGCCGCATTGAAGCAGTAATTTCTGCCAAAGGATTCCCGACCAAGTATTGAGTGCATAACTGTACATGATTATTTGAAGGTTGACGTTTTTTGTATTAAAAACACTTTTCTTTTATTGGTAATATGTTAATTTTGTGAGATAGGAATTTTGGGTTTTCATGAGCTGTATGCCAAAATCATCCGTATTAAGACAATAAAAGACCTGAAATATTTCAGTTAGTGTGCAATGAATCTAAAATATATGAATGTCAAATTTTCATCATTACATTATGGAAAATAATGAACTTTATCACAATATGCTAATATTTTGAGAAAGACCTGTATTACATCTGTCACTGGCGTCGCTAACTGAGTGGAAAATTCTGGCCAATCTAGCATTAGTATAATAAGCCTTGTAAAGTACTGGTAATCGAACTCGTCGTCTTCCGCTTTATCCGGGAACGGGTCGCGGGGGCAGCAGACTCAGCAGAGACACCCAGACGTCCCTCTCCCCAGACACCTCCTCCAGCTACTCTGGGGGGAGCCCGAGGCATTCCCAGGCCAGCCGAGAGACATAGTCCCTCCAGCGTGTTCTGGGCCGTCCCCTTGGCCTCCTCCCGGTGGGACGTACCTGGAACACCTCCTGAGGAAGGCGTCCAGGAGGCATCCAGTATAGATGCCCGAGCCAACTCAACTGACTCCTCTCGATGTGGAGGAGCAGCAACTCTACTCCGAGCCCCTCCTGGATGGCCAAGCTCCTCACACTATTTCTAAGGGAGTGCCCGGCCACCCTACGGAGGAAGCTCATTTCAGCCGCTTGTATCCAGGATCTAGTTCGTTCGGTCATGACCCAAAGTTCATGGCCATAGGTGAGGGTAGGAACGTAGACAGACCGGTAAATCGAGAGCTGGTCCATTGTTCCACGGCCGGGACGAAAACCACACTGCTCCTCCTGAAGCGGAGGTTCGACTATCAACCACACTCTCCTCTCCAATACCCTGGTGTAGGCCTTACCAGGGAGGCTGAGGAGTGTGATCCCCCTGTAGTTGGAATACACCCTCCGATCTTATCCGCCCCCGAAGCCCTGCCACCGTGAAGCTTTTTAACTACCTCGGTGACTTCAGCGTAGGTGATGAGAGAGTCTAACCCTGAGTCCCCAGCCTCTGCTTCCATCAGGGAATGTGTGATGGCAGGATTGAGGAGATCCTCGAAGTAGTCCTTCCACCGCTCGATAATGTCCCCAATCAAGGTCAGCAGCCTCCCACCCCCACTGTAAACAGTGTCGGCAAAGCACTGCTCCCCCTCCTGAGGCACCAGACGGTTTGCCAGAATCGCTTTGAGGCCAACCGGTAGTCCTTCTCCATGGCCTCACCAAACTCCTCCCAGGTCCGAGTTTTTGCCTCTGCCACAGCCCGGGCTGCGGCACGCTTGGCCTCACGGTAGCCGTCAGCCTCCTCAGGAGTCCAACAAGCCAACCACAGCCGATAGGACTCCTTCTTCAGCTTGACAGAGTCCCTTACTGCCGGTGTCCACCACCGGGTTCAGGGATTGCCACCGCGACAGGCACCGCAGACCTTACGGCCGCAGCTACGGACAGCAGCAGCATCGACAATAGATGCGGAGAACACGGTCCACTCGGACTCTATGTCTCCAACATCCCCCAGAATCTGGTCAAAGCTCTCCCGGAGGTGGGAGTTGAATACATCCCTGGCCGTGGGCTCAGCCAGACGTTCCCAGCAGATCCTCACTATGCGCTTGGGCCTGCCAAGTCTGTCCGGCTTTCTCCTCTTCCAGCGGATCCAACTCACCACCAGGTGGTGATTGGTGGACAGCTCAGCCCCTCTCTTCACCCAAGTGTCCAAAATATGCGGCCGAAGGTCTGACGACACGACAACAAAGTTGATCATTGACCTCCTGTCTAGGGACCACTTGGATTCAAATCGGGGGAGGCCATTCCTCCTGATCACGCCTGTCCAGGTGTCCCTGTCATTTCCCACGTGGGCGTTGAAGTCCCCCAGCAGAATAATGGAGTCCCTGGGAGGGGCACTATGTAGCACCCCCGACCGGGACACCAAGAATGCCGGTACTCCGCACTACTGCTCTGCCCGTAGGCCGAAACGACAGACCTGTCCCCAAGGTGCAGGGATGCGACCCTCTCATCCACTGGGGTAAACCCCTCCAGCAAGGTGACGTTCCACGTCCCTAGAGCCAGCCTAAGCATCCAGGGAAAAAAAGGTTAAATTCTTCCCCCAGTACTGGAGTTGGGTTTAAGAAGTTAAAGCTGGAAACATACTCAGTCGCTGTTGCAAGTTTTTTAAAACACGAGGTCTGATTCTTGTAATAAAGTTGAATGGCAGTCCTCTGACATCACATAATACTAAAAAAGGAGCTGGTACCAAATACCAGTACCTAATGGAAAATCCTAAAAACCGAGTCAAGTCGAAGCCCATAGGTACTACATAAACCATCAAACCACCACCACTAGCCTGAACCAGGATGGATTCATGCTTTCTGAAGCTATCATCACAATGTTGCAGCTGAAATCAAGACTCATAGGACCAGACTATATATTTCCAATCTTTGTTGTACAGTATGGATAAGCCTGTGTGAACTATAGCCCCAGTTTGCTGTTTTTAACTAACTGGAGTGTCATAGATGGTATTCTACATACCTTAGTTTGCATACCTTTTATCGTCAGGCATTATCTTTCACACAACTGCTGCTCACTAAATATCTTCTATTTTTTGACCATTTCCTGTAAACCCCCGAGGATGGTTGTGTGTGAAACTCCCGGTAGATTCAAGATTTATTTCCCACTCTAATGCTTTACATAAACTTCCAGAGATAAGCTTTCATGCATGGACATGAATGTCATATTAATTTAGAGGTATTTAAGTTGCACTTTCCCAGGGTGGAATAATAATGATTTTTAAAAACAAGAACTGAGAGCACAGGTATGAATTTGCCTTGGATTTCCCTTTAATTAACAGAGGTTACAAATTGTACGTACAACTTAAAATATATATGTACACACCACTAATATTTGTTTAATGTCCCTCAGTAAGTTGCAGCTGGACTATATTCTCTTTGAAGCCATTAACAAGTTTCAGGCATACCCCTGACTGGATATTTGACCTCTCTTACAATCAGAAATGGTAGAGTTCATTTAAACTGGTTGGCTTCCTGGTACAGATCAAGCTTTAAGCAAAGCCCATACATTTCCAGTGAGGTTGGGATCAGGGCCATTTCAGAAGGTTAATGTTACTCTGCTTTATCCATTACAAAACTCATTGGGATGTATGTTTAGGACCAATGTACTGCACCCAGATGAAAGGCAAATATCTTCTGGAAAAATGTTTTATGTTCAAAAGAGACAAGGATTGAGCTATTTGACCACAACAAGAAGTCAAGGTGAGGCTTTCAAACCAAAAAACACTGAAACAACTGTCAAGTATGGTGGTAGATGCATCATGGTGTGAGGCTGTTTCGCAGCCAGAAGCACTGGTCCATTGCAGACTGATAGAACACTGGTGAAAGTGGACTGAATCCATATTTTTTTTTTGTTTGTTTTATCTCAAATCAACAGCTAGATGGTTGAAATCTGGACAAAGTTGGGTGCTCCAGCAGGATAAGAATCACAAACCCAAACACACAATAACTGGTTTTGGATTAGATAAGGCAGGCCCGTTTTAAGATTCTGGAATGGCTCCAGGCTGAATTTTACTAAAGATTTGAGCACCATACTAAAAATCCAGTTCCAAGCCAGGAGACTAGCCAATTAAACCAGCCCACTTCAACAAATAGTAGTAGTAAGATATCCAGCCAGAAATAGTTAAGAGGCTTGCTGATGGCTATAAAAATCATGTGACTGAGGTATAACTTAAGATAAGGTGTAGGTATGGATTTAAGGCAGCATGGATTAAAGAACATCTACAATACATTTGAAGTTGTGTGCCCAGTACCAGTGTTTAAAAATAACTGCAGTTATGTGCATTGTAATCATTATACCCTGAAAAAAACACACCATTTAGAGCCTCAAATAAGTTCATAAACCTTTCATTGTTCTTCTGCTGAATAATTATTCAAAAGCACACCTTCACTTTTTGAGAGGTTTTCCGTTAACCCCTCATCTCCCATCTGTAGCGTTCTATCAGATCAAACCATCCAAACAACAGGTTTTTTTTTTCTTTCAAGATACTTTTTAAATAATCTCTTATTCCTTTCCTTGTCTGTCATTGTTTTCAAGACAACAGCGGCCTCGGTGACTCAAACCGACACTTATCTCTGGTATCTACTCAGTCTTTTGTGAGGGGAAGTTGTCCTTATTGTTAGACAGTCAGGTTTTTGTTTCTGAGCACGTGGGCATCACTTAAGGCCCATGTATTAGGTGACCTGTTGGTGGGATATTCAAAAGCCTTATGGCTCATGTACTGTGACTGTAGGCTCTGGCAGGATTGCAGTACGAGTACAATTACTTGCTGTGACTCTTGTCCAAAATAATAAATTTTAGGAAGTTGCAGTAAAAACATCAAGCCCTTTCAGAAAATTGTCGAATCAGTTTCAGCTTCAGCTGGCAGTAAAGCCCACATAGATCCTGGCTGAGATTAATGCATCTGCTTAACTGTTAAATAGGTTTTATACTAGAATTTAAAAAAATTATTAAACTTCCTGTTTTCAGTCCATCACTTTATTTTGAAGGAATTTTAGCCCAATTTTCTTTACAACATTGCTTCAGCTCATAAATGATTCCAGACCGTTTCTGCTCAACTCTCCTAATTTCCCCCCACACCATTTCGGTTAGGTTAAGGTTTGGACTTTAACTGGGCCATTGCAACTCCTGGCTTCTTTTTTTTTTTTGTCAACCAACCTGCTGTGGAGCTGCTGCTGCTGTGTTTGTGATCATTGCTCTGTTAATGATGCAGCCTGGACCATGCTTTAGCGGATAGCTTTATATTTTACTCTTCAATACTGACATGTTCTCTTTTTTTTGTTTTTTTTGTTTTACCGGTTCAGATATGGGCCTAAAACCCTTCCCAGACTGATGAGCAACGATATTAGCATTCTGAGGTAATTCTTGATTTCTTCCCATCTTGGCATTGTGTTAAAATTCAGCTTTTATACAGCAGAAATGGTCCCACTGATTATGATTCCTTATTGTGTTTTATAAGCAGTGTTTGGAGGGATATTTTCTCACTTAAACACTATGAAAACTAAAGACACCAGTGTATTTAACATGCTAACTAAGGCATGTAGAGCTCTTGGGTACACCTAAGGTGATTAACCTAATTGTTATGTATATTTCAAAATGCTCAACATTGATGGGGCGATCTCATATCTGCATACATGTTTGCTTTAATAAATATTTTTTGAGCTAGAATCAACACTTAAATCAAATTAGTGAGCAATATCATTTTATTTTGTCTGTAATTAAGCATCTATTTTAATGAAAAATAGTTTTTTTCAGAATTTTATTCTACTTTCTAAACAAAATGCTTGCAACAAATCCAACATTCCTCATCTCTCCTACATTTCTTAGAGTGTTGAGTGTGTGTCTCCCTACCTTGTGTATCCTGCATGGCTGTCTTTTGGCCTAAGGCCTGGTGGATAATGCAACGTGGGCCTATAACAGCAGTCACATCTGTCCCTGACAACTTGAGATGCTCTTGCTCAATCTAACGGATTATCACAATGAAAGACAAAAGTTTTTGCAGTTGGCCTAACTAAAGAAGCAAACATCAAAGGAGCCCTTAACAAATATATGTAGAAAACAACACAACAGGAGCAGTTAAAATTATAATTTGGTTTTTACTCAATTAGAGACTCCAGAACTTTATGATTACTAATAAGTGAATTTCTGTTTCTCTGAAGTATAAATATGGTGTTACACAGAGGCCCATT
Organism: Girardinichthys multiradiatus; assembly: GCF_021462225.1. Classification (NCBI taxonomy): domain Eukaryota; kingdom Metazoa; phylum Chordata; class Actinopteri; order Cyprinodontiformes; family Goodeidae; genus Girardinichthys; species Girardinichthys multiradiatus. Next base: position 7,510,693 of record NC_061804.1, read on the forward strand.
CTTCAAAATGGGAACAACAAGAGAACACTTCCCATAAGATGACTTGCAAAAGTATTCATACCATATGGATTTGTTCACATTTTTTCACATTACGACCACAAACTTCAATGCGTTTTAGTGGGATTTGCAAAACACGTAAATTGTGTAGCATATGTTTGGTGTATTTGATATCTCTGATGTTGGCGTTACTGACTTAAAGCCGTGTATCTTCATATGCATCAGAAAACAAAGCCTACAAGATAGAGTAATGAACTCTATATATGATGACTCAGTTTAAGGTGAAAAATCTCCACTAAAATTAAACTATTTTATTTTTTGCAATTTTAACAATTTTAAGATTTTACTAACAGGGGTGTCTATTTAAATAAAAAGTATGCTTTTCACGCTCCAGCTTTGCAGTTTAACTGTAAATAAGGCAAAATGTAAAGTTCATGAAAAGAGGACAAGAACACACGTTGTTTATCCCTACTTTGGTGTTTTGCAGTTGACTGGATACGCAGCTATTGGGCCATTATTCTTCCAATCTGCTGGACTTTTCAGTGGCTTCAGGACACAATCACTGCAGACATTTCCCTACTGGTCAATCGATAGTGGTCGCAAGTAATCTGCACCCCACATTTTAGCATGCAGCTCCCTTATTGGCATCCTCCTCAAAAGCAAGATTTGATTATGGGTGTTGACATGTAGAGCGATCAGCCTGGAACCTGATAATTAGTAACACTGTGTTGATTCAAATGATCCATCATGGCAGTGTCTCTGAGATAAAACCAGTGATTTATCATCATGTGGAATAACCCAAATTAGCTTTTTTTGCAAGCTGAGGACCACATTTAGGGACAGGATCCTGCTGATGTTGTGCTTTAATCAATGAATTCTATTTGCATCACATTTAACGTATTTTGGCATTAACGATGAGTTAAAGACTTTACAAATTATGATTTTTGCCTCAAATTTGATGAATTTCCCTCTAATGGTCAAAAATGCCAAGAAAGGAGTAGTGTCACATAGATACAATAACATGTTTCCAACATTAAGGCAGTTTGGTGTCAGATTTGCTTTCAGTTGAGTCAGATTTCAGAGGCACTGGTGTTTAACATCTCATAGTGCTTAATACAGTAATGTCTGAGTTAGCCTTCTGTGGGAAAGCAAAACCAAAGCTCAAGTAGTCTCTTTGGTACTTGTGATGGCCAAATCCATGACCACACTCCAGTAAGGTTAATGCACCCTAATTGTTCCTTCATCCAAACACAATGATACACTTTAGTTTGCAGCAAAGTTTATTTTGAGGCATTTAAATGCACTGGTTCTATTTGTAAGCGTGCACATTTGGTTCACAACTCATTTCTGATCTTTGATTTGTAATTTTTGCTAATTCTTGTTTCTCTTACCGGTTCCTTACCTTCCACGATCCCTGGGAGTTTGGCCAGAGAAAAGGTGACGGCCAGGGCTCAGAGCACCTTAAATACCTGTTGGATAATTGGACTGCACCACCAACTCCTGCTGGAGAGGGGGAATTTGTATTTTCTTTAGTTAAAGTGGCTCTTTTGTATTTAACTAAAGATTAGCATTTAAGGTTTTGTGGTTTTCATGTCATTCCTTAGTGTTTAATTTAAAAACAAACGTAACTATATTGTGCTGTTTTCTTGCAGTTAGTGTTTGTATTCTTTAGTTACCCCTATTGTGTAGTAATGGTCTGATCATATATATACCCCTATGTGTCATGTCCTAACGGTTCAGTTATGTTTCTTTGTCAGTTGGTTTGTTCACATTTTTTTGTGCACTTACTTTTTTGATTTGACCTCTTTTATGAACCCAGTTGTCATTTTTATAACTTTTTGGGTTAAAATAAAACAAACTGTTGTTCTAATAATTCCTATGACTCCTCCTGCTTTTCGACTCTGCAGAGGTTGTAAAACACCTAAATTCATCCTTAATGGCAGCAGCATAATATCTCTTTGTGAGAGTTTGTTTCCCCTTTTACCATCCTCGTCACTGTGAGTGGTGGGTTAGGGTAGATATGACTGCAGATATAGCCAAGTTTAGATAAGTAGCTATTTTCTTGAAGCCATTTAATTATTTAGTAATAACAATCCTGCCTTACTTAGAGTGCCATGCAAAAGTCTGGATACCTTTTGTCCTTTTTCATATTTGGTTACCATACAACCTCAGTCTTTAATGTATTTTACTGTGATTTTATGTGATTAACTGATACAAAATAGTTGGCAACTAAAGATGTGATCTAAACCATTACAGTTTAGTGTTGTCCTGCTGGAATGTTAAACTCCACGCCGGTCTCAAGTCTTTTGCCCCCTCAGTCAGATGAGTTGAGTTCAAAACTAATATTTGTCCTGTTGACAGACTCTCCCACCTGAGCTGTGGATCTCTGCAGCTCCTCCGAAATTATCATGAGCCCTTTGGTTGCTTCTCTGATAACTGCTTTTCTTGCCTGGCCTGTAAGCTTATGTGGACCACCATGCTTTGGTAGGTTTGAAGTTGTACTTTACTTGTTCCACCCTCAGATGATGGACTGAACAGAGCTCTGTGAGATGTTCAAAGCTTGGAATATTGTTTATTGTTACTGTGATTTTTACCAGTTAGGTGTCTCCTGAAGGAAGTTTGTTGCACTACATTTTGTTTAGGAGTATCAGAGTAATAGATGCCAAACTTTTTAGGATTTCATAAATCCTTTGTTTTTTTGGTTTTTTTTACACGTTGCAGTGATGTCCTATCTTGTTTTGGTCTATTACATAAAAAACAATAAAGAGCATTGCAAATTTTTATTTTAACATGAGTAAAACCCATCTACATATAGAAGTAAAGTCAATCAAATAAAAAGTGTTACATTTATACACATCTGCTGTGATTGTGCCCTGAGAATCAGCATTTATCTGCCTGTTTCTGTCTGTGCTTGCTGTGGGATCCCCCGTGTCGCCAGTGGAGGCTTGTCACCAGGTTGTAACGACCAGCCTGCAAACACAACAAAGAGCGTCATCCTATCGATCAATAAACAAGAGACAGAATGAACAAGTTCACTGAGAGGGAGAAGATGGATAGAGAACGATCGCCCCTCGTTTGCTCTCGTTTTTTCACTCTCTGCTCTGCATTACCTGGATCACAGAGCACACAGTCCCTGTGGGGGGAACACACTCACCCACACAAACACAGGGACAGAGACAGAACGGCGCACACATTCACATTTACATACACAGAGAAACAGCAAGGGCAATCAATTTACACCACTTAGTTGGTCGTTTGGAGATCATAACTTGTTTTTGTCATTAGTCTGCATTGATCCAAAACAAGGAGAGACACAGAGAGACAACAGAAAATAAAAAAACCAACAGATTTCAGATCAGATGCTTATTACTAATGACAACAGCTTAATCAGCACAAACCTCTCAGATTGGATTTGAATGAGTTACAAGGAGATTCTGTTCAACTCGTTAAACTGATATCTGATTTTTTTTTTTTTTATGTGAATCTCTTTTAGAAATAATGATTACTGTTTGGGCTTTAATTGAGATGATCATTTGTTCCAAAACCTTTAATTGTCACGGTGGGGTGGACCAAAGCGCAGACAAGAGCCTGGCAGCAGCATCTTAAATAAATCTTGAGCTTTATTAAAAAATTCACAAATGTAACAAAAACACTGCGGGTACTTACCAGAGTTGAGATCCAAAAAACGTACATAAAGACACTGCAGGAACATGGAAACTCATGGCATGGAGGAGGGTAGTGAATCGAGTTGTGAACGAAGGAACCAGCGACACACAATGAAACAAAACCAACTAATATACTGAGGGAGACAAAGGCAGGTAATCGAAGGAACTAAGAACAGGTGTGACAACAAAGCAGGGAGCCAGAAGGAACAGGTGAAACAAATACAAAAACTAAAGCATGGGCTAATAAACAATACCGAAATGAAGCCATAAACAAAATAACCAAATGAAGCATGAGAGTCAAGAATAATCATGAACAGAGAAACTAGAGGGAACATAAGAAACACCATAACCTAAGATCTAAGCAACCTAAGAACAAACAAGAAACCCATAAAGCGAACCGGATTACAAAGTAAACAAACCTAAAACCACACTGACTGAACTGAGTGGGGAAAAGGCAGAGAACATGAGGACTAGAATAAATATAAACACTACTAAACTAACCTCTCAGGAGGGACTGGAGAAATGAGATAAACTGGAAGAACCAGACTTGGGAGGACTTAGGAATGTAAAGGTAACAAAGACCAAATACAAACTAACTGAAGAGGAGTAACAGAAAAAGAAACTAATAAACAGAAGAGTGCAAGGGGGGAGAACAAATACCTAACCATAAATAAAACACAGATACTAGATGGGAAACTAAACTAAAGAACCCAAGGAAAACAGAACACAATAACAATAATTATAATAATAATAGCAACAAAGAGAAAACCATACTAAGTCATAACTAAGACAAATAACAATAACTAAAGGAGCTATGAACGAGGAGGGAGAAACTACAACCTTACACCCAAAATAACTGAGGATAAACAAAACAAAACACAAACCAACACAGAGTCCCAAAGTGTCACACCCTGACATTAATATGACATATATCCTGTACAACTTTACAGAAAAAGGCAAAAACTGAAAAGGATGCAATTACCCGGTTTCATACGTTTCCACCGTCTTATATAAATTAATAAAGTAAGTAGTTAATTAAATAATTAAAGTATTTATTTATGTATTAGTTGTTTATGGCATAGTATAATTAAATTGAAAATAAATATAGAAAAATAATTTCATGTGAAATTCATCAAACTCAATATGAATGTATGTGTTATAATCATAATTATTTCAGTATTTACCGTATTTTCCGCACTATAAGGTGCACTTAAAAACCATTAATTTTCTCAAAAAATGACAGTGCGCCTTGTAATCCGGAGCGCCTTATATATGGATCAATTGGTTAATTGGTTGATCCATACTGGTTGTACACGGCGCTCTGTCAAAATGTTTCAGTACGACTGGTAAACTACAAAGCCGCACCGCTTGCAGCATTACGGCTACCGTAGTCAGGGGCGTCGCCGAAGTAATAGCGGTAAACACCTGTACTGTGCTTACTCCTAGTCCAACACCACTTGTGGGTGTATAACAACCCCAAAATTGCACCTTTCAAGAGACACGCTTACGATGCTGAGTTCAAACTCAAGGCTGTCAGCTACGCAGTTGAACATGGGAATAGAGCAGCAGCTAGAGAATTCAACAGTTAACGCTACTATATTGTGAATGTACTAACGTTTGATTTAGTGCATCAAACTGTTTCTTTTACGTGTTTACTGAATCAAGGAAAAGTTCCCTTTCACGTTTTAACTAACGTTTGATTTCAACTTCAACTTCATAGACTCCAATGCATTCCTAACGTGCGGTTGGCTCTATTCAATAGAATTCTATGTAGAGGAGACCTTACCATGAGAGTGAGTGGAGTTATCAGAACGCTGGTTTGTAGTGTATTAATAAAGTTTGACTGACTGACTTATCTGACTGTTTTGTTGACATTCTCTTTAGCTCCATCTAGTGGATGCATAACGCAACCCCAGTCAAACGTTTGACTGCAGTAGCTTCTATTCTATGCGCCTTATAATCCGGTGCGCCCTATATATGAAAAAAGTTCTAAAATAGGCCATTCATTGAAGGTGCGCCTTATAATCCAGTGCGCCTTATAGTGCGGAAAATACGGTACATGTTTCATTGCACCTTGCTGAATATTTTTATTTCCTATTTTAACTAATTTAAAAGACATTAGGGTAACTGTTTAATGGTTTATTTGTTTATTTATTGATGTTTGGACCTTTATACTTGCTTTCTTATATGCCATCAATCACAGTGAATCTGATTTTACTGGAAATAAAGTCCAGCTGTCCTGGTAGGATTTTCCTGACATTTGTTTATTTGCAATCTTTAGCCAAAGGCGTTGTAACAAAGAAGCAAAGGGATCTTGTTCCATCAGTCAGGAGATGAGTTCATAAAATCCCCAGTGTTATACTGTATGCAGTATACACTGTGTCATATTAAAGATAGTCATCAATAACTGGTGAAAGCATAGGACAACAGTTACAATAAAAAAAAAAAACTGATGAAAGGTTAAGACAGAAACTGGTCAGGGATGTTGCCTGGGGTCAGACACCAGCTACAAAAGAGCTGCAGGGATGTCTGACAGGCATTGGTTGTATCTTACATTTGACAAAAATCTACCGTATTCCCCATATCAGGCTGAGCAGTTGGTCTGCCTAACAGATGACTTTCCATCCAAGGAAAACATCCCAATATTGCTAAAATCTAGCAAAACCTCTGTTGCTTATACTGGAACCAAACTGGAAATGTTTTAACACAATCAAGGTACAGGGGTTGGACAATGAAACTGAAACACCTGGTTTTAGACCACAATAATTTATTAGTATGGTGTAGGGCCTCCTTTTGCGACCAATACAGCGTCAATTCATCTTGGGAATGACATATACAAGTCCTGCATAGTGGTCAGAGGGATTTTAAGCCATTCTTCTTGCAGGATAGTGGCCAGGTCACTACGTGATACTGGTGGAGGAAAACGTTTCCTGACTCGCTCCTCCAAAATACCCCAAAGTGGCTCAATAATATTTAGATCTGGTGACTGTGCAGGCCATGGGAGATGTTAAACTTCACTTTCATGTTCATCAAACCAATCTTTCACCAGTCTTGTTGTGTGTATTGGTGCATTGTCATCCTGATACATGGCACCGCCTTCAGGATACAATGTTTGAACCATTGGATGCAAATGGTCCTCAAGAATGGTTCGGTAGTCCTTGGCAGTGACGCGTCCATCTAGCACAAGTATTGGGCCAAGGGAATGCCATGATATGGCTGCCCAAACCATCACTGATCCACCTCCATGCTTCACTCTGGGCATGCAACAGTCTGGGTGGTACGCTTCTTTGGGGCTTCTCCACACCGTAACTCTCCCGGATGTGAGGAAAACAGTAAAGGTGGACTCATCAGAGAACAATACATGTTTCACATTGTCCACAGCCCAAGATTTGCGCTCCGTGCACCATTGAAACCGACGTTTGGCATTGGCATGAGTGACCAAAAGTTTGGCTATAGCAGCCCGGCCGTGTATATTGACCCTGTGGAGCTCCCGACGGACAGTTCTGGTGGAAACAGGAGAGTTGAGGTGCACATTTAATTCTGCCGTGATTTGGGCAGCCGTGGTTTTATGTTTTTTGGATACGGGTTAGAACCTGAACATCCCTTTCAGAAAGCTTCCTCTTGCGTCCACAGTTAATCCTGTTGGATGTGGTTCGTCCTTCTTGGTGGTATGCTGACATTACCCTGGATACCGTGGCTCTTGATACATCACAAAGACTTGCTGTCTTGGTCACATAATGCACCAGCAAGACGTGCACCAACAATTTGTCCTCTTTTGAACTCTGGTATGTCACCCATAATGTTGTGTGCATTTCAATATTTTGAGCAAAACTGTGCTCTTACCCTGCTAATTGAACCTTCACACTCTGCTCTTACTGGTGCAATGTGCAATCAATGAAGACTGGCTACCAGGCTGGTCCAATTTAGCCATGAAACCTCCCACACTAAAATGACAGGTGTTTCAGTTTCATTGTCCAACCCCTGTATGTTTGACATTAAAACTAAACTCCACATTTCACATCATACTATACTGCAAGGTTACTTATTTTAGATGTGAGGTCACTTGAAGAGGGCTTAGGACCATAGATGTCCTCAGAAGCTGACAGACCTGGAGAACTTTTGCACGGTAGAATAGGTGAATATCGTCAAGTGAAGTTCTTGAATGCTGATTGACTTCTTTTAAAAAAAGATTGAATGCTGAAATTAAATTCTTATTACTAAGTATAGGTTTCAGAGTGAAGACACCTATACAGCCAGGATCGTCTGACCAGATTTTTGTTTTACAGAAGATTTGTACAGGATAAATGTCACATTAAAAGTGGAAAAAGTTTTGCAATTGTTTCTTTTTTTTCCATCACAAAAACCTGCCATGTTGACTGGGGTGGGCACACTTTTAGATCGCTTCTACCATCCTTACAGAGTTTTTATAGAAGACATGTTGCTGTAAAAACACTGCTGTTGTAGCCACGCAGCTTCCCAGAACCAAATCAGATTAAATCTTTAGTGATTCCCAGAAATTCTCAGGTAAAATGATTAGGTGTGATAGTGCTTTGCATTGCCTGACATATTTTCAGTTAGGGACGGGTCTCTTTTGTTCTTATCACTGCTGGGTCCAATCTGCTGTGCTTGCATTAGAACGGCATCTTGCGGAAAAAGGCTGGCGCCACCTGAGAGCCAAAAAGAGGAAGCAATGCAAAGCTGGCTCAACTAGAACATCTGCAGAGCTTTATGGGTGAATGTTGCAGAAGAATCGCTGAATGTGTTTGTTAACTGTAGTAAATGACCTGTATCAGTGGTTAAGGGTCTTTCTTTTTGTTTGTTTTCCAAAGTAGTATTACATTACAGTCACAGCTCTGTTTCATGTGATGATGTACACATGTTTTTATCAATTCTATTAGCAATACCGAATCACCCCCCTATATTGTGATTTTGATCATTTTGGCTGTATAATCTACCCTTCAGCATGTTAGTTTTAGGTAAAATAAAGCCCGCCACAGGGATGAACCTCCTCAGAAAATTGACCTCCCGTTATGTTGTTTATGTTTCCAGGTTACCTTGTCAAAATGCTAAAGATGTTATCATCTCATGGCAGTTAGTATGTAAACATAAAGCACCACATTAAAGATTACAATCTTTTAACTGTAACAGGGAGTGTTATCTGCCCATATATATCTAAAGTAGCTCTAACAGATTTTCAATGGCAGCAGGTTGCTTTATGTAAGTTGCAAACCTGAGGTGAGTAATAAAGATAAATTAGGCCAAAATGAGAAGCATTTTGTGTGAAGAACGATGTGCACATCCGAGTGAGAATAAGTATTATTGACTCATGGCACATAACAGTTTTAGTTAATATCTCAAACTGTGCAACATTTTTAGAGCTTGTCATGTTAAATGTTGCAGTACACTTAAAAAAAAAGACTGACCAAGTATGGCTTGTGTGAAAATACATTTTCCAACTTACTGAAATGCTGTGGAAGAACCTTATGGAGAGTAGTACACAAACAACAAATTTCACAATGATGTGAGACTGATGAAGGTATACTTTATATATCAAGGTGATCCAATGCTTATTAAGATTGTTCTAGCTGACGGTAGTCCTTCAAGCCTTTTGGGCATGGATAGTTTTTGATGTAATCTTTGTTTAATAATCTCAGTGAAAGTATTGAGTGATTTCAGTGATCACATAAGATCCGATGCCAGAGCAGCTTTTATCATACTGGGTTGCTGTTCCTTTTCCATATTTTAAAACCTTAAATTCACAAACATCAATGTATTTTGGCGGGATTTTTATGTGACAGACAAACAGATAGGGATGGAGAGTTGTGAAGTTGAAGAAAAAAGGATACATAATTTTCAAATATGTATAAAAATTTGATTTGAATTCAGACCCTCTGAGTCAATACGTTCCACCATTCATTACAAGTCTGTTGGAGGTATATTTCTACCAGCTTTGCACATCTAGAGACTCATGTTTTTTGCCAATAACTAAGATTGGTTAAAAGCATCTGTGAACATCCATTTTCAAGTCTTGAAAGTGATTGTCAATAATATTTAGGTCCGGACTTTTCAGGATAATTTTAACCAGAGCTGGCCCACGGCATAAGCAAACTAAGCGGCTGCTGAGGGCCCCATACCATCATTATCAACCTACTAGAGTATGCTGTGTGAGACTGCTTAGCTGGAAGTGGGCCCCAAGATGAAAACCTCCCCTTAGTGGCTCATTCAGCCCTGGCCCGGCTCTGATTGTAGCATATTCTATGGGCCTCTTGACTGCTTCTCCTTTCTCCCTGACCAGTCTGCTGTGTTCCCTGGTCTTTGTGATGCTGTTTGTTCACCAGTGCTCACTAATAAACATCTGAGGCCTTCTCAGAAAGGGTGTTTTTATTCTGAGATTAAATTGCACTATTTACTAATTAGGTCACTTCAGAAGGCAATTAGCTGCAATGAATTTTATTTAGGGGCATCAGTGTAATGGGGGCTAAAAACAAATCTAGGTCACATTCTTCACAATTATTCACTACTTTGTAATGGTGTGTCACAGAAAATAAGAATTAAACACGCCGAAGTTTGTGGTTGTGACAAAACACAAAAACTTTTGCAAGGCGCTATATTGCCAAAAGTGAGTCATATCCCTTCAGAGTTAGTAGGACCAACTGTCAGGCAAGTTTTTGGACAAAGGCAGAACATGTTGCAATGTACTTATATGATTACAATAAAATGCCACAGTTCCCCAAGTGAAAACTGTGCTCCCAGTTTCTTGCAGATTACAATGATTTCTACTTGTTTTACAAAAAGAAACTTTAGGCCGCTGATCAGTGTAAGCAACAGAGACATTTTCAGACTACCCCGGTGTGGTTTCTTGCTATCTTTGTGTTAAAGGTGAATAAATTGGATGTTGAGCTGTCTGTCCATCAGTCTCTTTCTTTCATTCTCTGAAGTATTACAGAGCTCATTGTGTCTGTGTGTATTTCTGCCCTGCACCTTCTGTGTGCACCACTGTTTGTAGTCTGTAACAGTATGATACATCATTCATCAGCATCATCTTTCTTTCATGCCAGAGGGGAGTTTGAGCGGTCCACTTGTGTCTGCTCATATTTGTTTGTTCACACATATGGACAGAACACAGGTCTGGGGTGAAAAGGCAGGACGGAGAGTCCCAGAATGCCCTAGCTCAAGTGGCTACCACTTTAATCTCCAATGACTGACACCTCTTTTGATTATGACATCTCTCGCCTTGAGAGTACTGCTGGTCCAAGTTCAGTTGGCTGAAAAGGCAGCAGCGAAATGCCTCAAGGCTGCAAGCCCAAGGTTGGAGATGAGGGAAGACGACGGCTCCCTCAGCTCCTCTTTCTCCTTTATTCCCTCCTTCTACTTTCCAGCCTATGACCTTAGAGGGCCTGACCTCTCTCAGATTGGTTTGCTGCATATTTTCAGGTGGGTCAGAGCGGTACAACTTTAATATTTAATCCTTTTTTCCCACTTTGATAATCCAGCAGCAATTTTAGCAGCTCTCTTGCCCCAAAGCAATGGCTGACAGGTTCACAGAAAAAACGTACCAGTGACAGTACATACAAAGGGGTGATGCTGAGCAACAGCTTGACACTGCAAAGCTTTATCTTGGCTCTGTCTCCTCAGATTATGAAATAACTATGCTAAACTCCCTCATTTCTGTCCTAATTTGTTTTCCATCCTATTGCTACTTTAAAACAAGAGTTTCCAAATGTCACACTGACATGCTAGAATTTAAGAAAGTTCAGCATTTTCTTTAAAACTCTGTAGTCTATTTGCTTAAGATTAACTCAAACTGTACATAATCTAAAGGAACAAATCAAGGAATTACAATATATAAAAGACAGTAACAGGCAAATAGCTTGTTATTTCTAGGAGAGCCTCATCCCACTTAAGTTCGAAACACAACAAATTTTACAGTTGTTTTCAAAATTCCAACAGCCCAACATCCCTAACCAGATCAATCAAAGTTGTTGGTAGAACTTACACTTCAACGTGCCAAATAATTAACTTGTAGGTGTAGGAGAGTAACAGAAAACCAACATTGTGTGTAACTGAATCATTAACCAGAAGGTGCGTGGTACAAATAACAGCACTGTGGAGATCAGCCAGTGGACCTTCATTCTGTGTAGAAGCTGGGGTCAAACAGCTGCCCCTTATTTAAGGCCTAAAATGGGTAATTCCAGACATAGTTCAAAAGAACAACATTTTAGAGGGGAGAACATACAAAGAAGATCAGAAAATAATTGGCTGATCATCTAAAATTATATCAGATGCTTCAAACTGGAAAGCAACACCAGAAAGATGTGGAAGAAAAAAGAAAACCACGTTCTACCAATGATGGCACCATTGAAGTAGCCACTGGTGGCTCTCTACTCTAACAATTAAAAAAGCCTATATGTGAACCCAAGCTGGAAGACTGAAGAGTTTGACAAAGTTCACAAGAGCTGATCTACAGAGAAATGAAGCAACACTTTATGGACTCATAAAAACAAGACTGTTCTTTTTTGGATCTAGGGGTTTTTCAGATGACCCCCGAACACGGAAGCCAAGCTCCAGTGCTCTGTAAAGCATGGTGGTTCCAGACCAATAAGGATGATGTTATGGAGTAACCTGATCATTTCTCGAAGTTTAATGAAATATAAAACTTGTGGAATGACATCAAACATGCTTTTTATGAAGCAAAGCCAGGAGATGCAGAGGAACTATGGAACATGGTCCAATATGGTATCAGATGTTGGTTGACTCCATGCAACGTTGATGTGATTTACCACTCCTCAGCTTACGAAGTAAATGTTTGAGTTTGTGAGGAAAATGTTTTTTTTTTTTTTTTTTACTTCCTCATTTTTCTTTTTTCATCATTAAGTGCAGATTGAGAAAGAAACTGTCATTTGTGAATAAATGTTCAACATTCTTAATGCATTTCCATGTGTGGAAAAATATACTTTTTGACATTTGGAGCTTTTCAAAACCAACAACATGTCGTTATGATTGCATGTAAAAACATAACAGACTCTGCAGGAATATTTTTTCACTTCATGTTTCAATAACAAATTTAACTGTAGTTTATTATTATCAACCAATAAACTAGTACACATGTAGAAGAAAAATGATAAATGGTTTTCAAATGTTTTACAAATATAAATCTGAAAAGTGTGGTGTGTATTTGCCTTCAGCCCCACTGAGTCAATACCTTGTAGAACAACCTTTTGGCTGCAATAATCGCTGTAAGTCTTGTGGGGCATGTCTCTACCAGCTTTACACATCTGGAGACTGATGTTTATACGTGTTTTTCTATGCAAAATACCTCTGTAGTTTATTAACAGAAAGTTTCTAGTTTTGCCCTAATATTCTGAGTTGAATTTAGTTTTGGACTTTACTGGGCTGTTTTAACATATCTGTATGCTTTGATCTAAATCACTTGTAGCTCTGATTGTATGTTCAGGGTTGTTGTCCTGCTGGAAGGTGAACCTCTACTTCACTCTCAAACTGTTTGCAGCCTCTAACAGGTATTCTTCCAGGAATGCCTTGTATTTGGGTGCATTCATCTTCCCATTAACTCCAGCCAACCTCCGTGTCCCTTCAAACAAAAAGCATCCTCACACCACAATGCTGCCACCACCATGTTTTATTCTTAAGATGGTGTCTTTAAGGTAACATGCACTGTTATTTTTCAACACAGAGTGTTTTTTGCATGTCATCTGCACTTGAATTTATTTAGCAAAGATACAGGCTGAAAATGTATGCATGACACACTTTAAAGAGTTTAATTTGTAAAAGTGTTGAAATCCAGGCATTATTTTCCTTACAGTTCAATTATGAGCTACTTTGTGTTAATCTGGCCCAATAAAATTTGCTTAAGATTGTGGTTTTATCGTGACAAACAGTAGAAAAACACTTCTGCTAGGCAATGTAGAAAGAATAAATCAAGGTCATATTATTTTGCATCAGACCCCTTGTTGATGTCTGTATTATGCTTTGGCTTCAAGCATGTGTGCACGTGTCTCAGTGGTGTTGTAAACATAAGGAGTGTTAGTCTGAGGGTAGAAAAAAGGCAGACTAATGGATATTATACTAATGGAAACAGTATTACTATTCAAGCAATTAGAACAGGAAAGAGAGTCAGTAAAGATTGGTGATGATGGAGTTGGAGTGACTCTTTCCACTCAGACCCCCAAGCAACTAATCATCTGCTAGACATTAAAACACAAATTCCACTCATCCTTAACACAGAAGTTGCAGTAATGGAAAATCTGAAAACAAATAAAGTACTTGTCTGTTGCTATTTTTGTGTTATATTGTGAGTGGCTCTTTGAGCATTTTAGCATAGTTCAAAGACTCAGATTATTTCCATTGTTTTATTTCATAAATTCAATAATTTTCTGTTTATTGTTCAGTCATGGCTGCACGGTGGTGCAGTTGGTAGCATCGTTGTCTTGCAGCAAGAAGGTCCTGGGTTTGACTTCTGGCTAAAGGTCTGTCTGTATGGAGTTTGCATGTTCTTCCCATGCATGTGCTATGGCTTCCTCCCACAGCCCTGAAAACATGACTGTTAGGTTAACTGGTTTCTCTAAATTACCCTTACGTGTGCATGGTTGTTTGTCCTGTATGTTGCCCTGCGATGGACTGGCAACCTGTCCAGGGTGTACCCCACCTCTCGCCCATAGACTGCTGGAGATAGGAACCAGCTCCTTCGCGACCCAGTATGGAAAAAGCAAGTACAGAAAATGGATGGATGTTCAGTTGTTGCTGTTAACCTAATAGGAGCAATGATAGGCCTGGCCCTGGAAAGTGTCCTGTATTTATTTGCTTGTCAGACAGACATAGCAATCAACAAGGTGTTTCCCAGATGGCTGAAATCTTTTGCATTTCCTAGGCTCTGTGTCAGATCTTTGCTGGATTTGTTCATGTTTACTCTATAAGACTTGACTTTCAAATATGTTCCATCTCCTGGAGATAATTTTTAGGCCTGATGTTTTCCTCCATTTCTACATTTTCTTCATTTAAGCATGCCCTGCATCATATGCAGTCAGTCAAGTCTGAAGAAAAACTTGAAAGCCAGCTTTGTGATTTAGCATCAAGCTGGTAATGCTGCAGTTGAATGTGTCCAACTGCACAGTTTCAACGATGTTCATACTGAAGGTTTCACCTGGATAAATGGGGGGGCTATTGCTTGATTCACACAAGAGACTCTGGTATTTAGTCCTTATAATGATATTTAGTTCATCTCTGTTAGCCTAGTTAGTGCTAAACTTTAAGTTTGCCTGAAAGCGTTCAGTCATACCTTCATTTAATTTGCCTTGGAAGTCTGAACTTAGATCTAGGAATGACATCACACCAAATTCAAAGTTGGAGGCAGTGAAAACTATGTCCATCAAATACACAATTAAACACAGAAGCACTGGGCCAGGCATACTTTCTATGGAAAAAAAACTGTAAGAGGGAATGACGCACTGGCCAAGAACTACCTTCTATGGAATGACAAAACAGAGAGCGAACACAGCTTTAAAGGCAGCAATACCGCAAATATTTCCATAATGTTTTGTAGTAGCACAGTTTAGCTCAGTGCTTTGGATATTGGCATAGAAATTAACCAATTAAGATGCATTAAAAAAAAGCCTGGAGAACAATTAATCAAGACCACCTTATAAGATTACAAGACCTAGATGCATACTTTAAATGAGGGATAGTTCAACACTTCTCTGGTAACTCTTCTGTGCTTCTGCTCTGCTCTACTTTAGCAGTTTCAAAACACATTAGCTACTTCTATCCTGACACAACCTCAGCAACCTGTCAAGACAAATTATGGCTTAAAAATACATGATGAGGCTGTAACAGTGAAAGAGTACAATGACAATGCAGTGCTGCACTTACTGCAAGGATGGCTTCACTTTTTTCATAACAATCTACAGAGTTCTGGTAATGTGATACTAAAAGTACCACCAATAAAAGATGTAAATCGTTGATATCAGCTTTTGTTAAACAACATGATCTTCACAGTTGATGCTGTTACAAACACAGAAAGTGTTTGTAACAGAGACCTCAACATTTGAACCACATGAAGCTCCAGTGCAACACTGGCTGAGTTTGGTTAATGGGAAAGGTTTTGACACCCACACTAACTTTCATTACAGGCAGTGAAAGGCTGAATGCAATTTTAATGAAGCCTTTTCATAAGTCTTTATCTTAACAAACCACAGAGTCGTTTAGGTTAGCATTGCATATTCATACTGCAGGGATTAAGCACTAACGGACAAATTTGGGAATGTTGTATTCGTGGGCACTCAGAGCAGATAGTTGGTGGTAGGATGTGGTATTACTATCCGTTTCAGTTTGGGTATTTAAAGTATAAATTTAATTTTCTTTAAATTAAAAGAACCATGGCAAAAACTACTTATGCACCGTACCTGTTTACCTAAAGTAACCAAATAGACACGCACATTTTCCTTTACATTTTATCCCCTGTTACTATTCCAAAAAATTATATTGTAGTCCATTGAAATTCAGAGGTTGTGCGCCACCTTTTAGGACTTTTCAATCTTCCACCAGTCGTACATAGATTCTCCACCAGAGGGCACAAGATAAGTGCAGAATTGGTGCAGCAGGTGATTGAGGACAGTACCAAGTCTCAGAAATACGCTTATCAAAAATTATGTATTTTGGATTTTAGGATCAAATAGAGATTGTACTCTCATTCTTAATCCATTAGGTTAAAAATAATGTCAGCCCAACCTCTGCACTTATAACAGGTTCAACTCTTCGAAAGGCTTTACAAGGTTTCAGAGGGTGTTTATGGGACCATTTGATTAAATCCTCCAGAAACTCCTTTGTGATGTCAGAAAATGATGCTGGATGAGAAGAACTTGGTTATAATCTCTGCCCTAATTCATCCCAAAAGTGTTCTGTTGGGTTGATGTCAGGACTCAAGTCAGTCAAGTTCTTACACACCTACTCACTCACCACTCATGTATTTATGGATCTTACCAACTGCTAAAGGTATCATTCAGGAGAAGATTACAAAAGAAATCCAAATGCATTAGATAAACTATGGAACATGGTGAAGAGAGTTTATTGGAGCTACTATTGCACAATAGTGATATTACCAAGAACTGGGCATCCCTATAATATTTAATGAAAATACAACAAGAAAACCAGTCAGGGAGGCTGCCAAGAGGGCTACAGCAACTTTAAAGGAGCTGCAGGAATTTGTAGCAAGTAGTACTGCGTGTGTAGTTTATGTGACATTTATCTCCCTGATTGATGAAACCAAATCATCCAAGACCAAGTCCAATGAAACCAAGGATTAACTTTTTGCCCATTATTCCAAAACAAATGTTTGTTGCTAAAACAACACGACTATGTCACCAAAAGAACACCATACCCATATTGAGGCATAGTGGTGGGAGTATCATGCTTAGGTGCTGGTTTTCTTCAGCTGGACTTGGAGCCTTAGAAAAAGTGTAAGAAATTATGTTGAGTTTGAAATGTCAGTCAGTTTTGTGACAAAATCTTCAGAGTTTTGTTGGAAGATGAAGAGGATTTTTATCTCTGCACACAACAATGACCCAAAGCATAGATTCTAATAAAAAAAGAACAGCTTCAGCAGAAGACGATTAAAGTTTTAGCCCAGCTAGAGTCCAGACCTGAATCTGATGTGTGGTTATCTGACGAGGCCTCTGCACAAAAGATGCCCTCACAATCTGACACATTTGGAAATTATGGTTAACAGTCCATTTGGTTAAGCTGGGACTTGAAAAGGGGTCTGTGAATTTTTATATCCATGTTAAATAAGGGATAGAAAATTATTACTAAGCTGAAAGAAGAGAAACATTTGGAGATCAGCAACCTTTGGTCAACAGGGTACACCGTGGACAGATCGCCAATCCATCGCAGGGCAACAAGTAACTTAGCATAGTAAATGATTACTTTTTTTAAGGTGGGATGAATGATGATAAAAATATTTAAATGTGATCTTTTTGACATTTTAACAAAAGTACCAAACACAATCTAAAGCAGTAAGTGAGTTATAATTGTGGGACAAAACTCCAGCCCTCTCTGAGTGACAGATCCTGCTGTTAATTTGCTTGTGGATGTTTTGATTAGAACAGACTGTTGAGCTCATTAGTGTTTTGTGTGTTTTTGTGTGCTGTTTAAATGCTTGCGTCTTAATTACTAGAAGGTTTCCCTGCTACATCATGTCAAGAGATTTGCCTCGTCCTCCCCGGACCCCCCGCCTCTGTCTGTCTCTTACTTCATTAAGTGAACATCAGGTGCAAATTAACCCGGAATAACTTGTGCCTAATATAAATGTGGCTCTCTGCCAAGTAGAGGAAACTGTTGACAATGGCAACCCGGAGATGTCCTGAAAGCCTGGCATCTGTCGCCACCTGCTGGTGGTTTTGTGCGTTTCCACATTCAGATCTGTGTCTGACAAAGAACAGCCTACCTCTGCTGTCTGCTGGCAGCTGATCAACATTGAAGCTGATGGTAGCCTAAGGCAACGTTGAGGTTGATCATATCCACGTTGCCAGACCATGAGACACTTCTTCTGTAGCCTGAAAGGCCATGTTTGAAACAGAATCAGACTTTTGGTCTCTTTTAACATTTTAGCCAAGGTGTACCGCCACGGGGTGGAAAACTTCAATACAAATGTAACACGTACCTGTTGTCAGAATCACCTTTCAGGTGTGCAGCTTCATGCTCATGTCTTAAAGCTCCTGCCTTTCATCTGCTCCATCAGAGCTGGGCTGAAGATGTAAAGCACACATCAAAGCGTTTACCTGGATTTACAAGGTTTGCTTCTTTCATCACAGCTGCTGCTAATGTTTGCTTCTGACATTTTAGAAATACAAGTACTAAATCCAAACGTCCCTACCTACAAGAAATTTGTCCAACTTGATACATCAATAAACTTTTGGTTTAATATAAAACTGAACATAAGTTGTAGTAAAAAGAAAAAACAGATCATGGATCTTGGGATTTATGTGTTTAGCTTTTTACCAGTACTTTATGGTACCTTTTTCTTATCTGTATTTAAAAGCATTCATGCCTGGTTTAAACTAATTGTCGTCAGTAATGTGTAACTTATTTCAATCCTTTGCTCAAACATACAGCACTCTTTACAACTCTTTATAACCACAACGAAAACTACAAAGGAAAATGTAGAAAGATTCTGCCTTTATTTTGATGACATTTATACACTGGGGGGAAATATCCCAACTTTTCTATGTAAAAAAAAAAACAACAGTCTTTTACAATATGACCAATATTATAGTATATAAAACAAATTTTAAAATCCCATAAATAAATGCAACTGCAGCAAATACTTTAATATTTAACCCACTACTGCTTGTTTCCCTGTATTAATATGATGTGACACAGAGGCCTATTTCTCTTTGCCAGTCTTCAAAATCAGAAAGACAAAGAACATGTGTTCAAGTAAACCAGATGTTTAGATCTTCATAAGTCAGGAAATGGCTAATGGTCTAAACTTGCCCATATCTATAATCAGATCAATAGTAAGAAATGTTTGAACACTTTGAATTGTGACAAATAATGGACGAAGATCTCCAAAGCTCCCTGTTAGAGAGAGGAATGGCATCTTGGAGTCACCAAGTCTCCAGTACAACCAGATGCTTTCTACAGGTCAGCTGATTGCTTGGAGGGATACCAGGAAAAACCTTTTCTGATCTACCATCACAGATTTGTTAAATCTGTTTGGACTTTAGGTGGAACTGTGTGCTTTGGTCAGAAGATTGGGATTCTAAACAGCTAACACTCCAGGCGGGTTTGGCATTAAACCAAAGAAGAACTAAATGGAAAAGCACCTCATGACAACTGTTAAGCATGGTGGAGGATCTGTAATGCTGTGGGCCAGTTTCTTTTCCAATAACACTCAGAATTATGTTAAACTTTGAAATACCTGGACATGTTAAATATGGTGGCCTCTGCTAGAATACAGACAATTGTTTGTCAATGGGTCTTTCAGTGGGATAAACCTAAAACGTATGGCCAAATCAACACAGACTTTTCCAGACACAAATGGCAATCTCAGTCAACTGAACTAAATCCTGTAGGAAACCTGTAGGTTAATAGGAAGAGAAGGGAGCTTAAGAGAGGCTTCAGAAGGATGAGGAGCACCGGACCAGGAATACTTTCTATGACAAATAAAGCCAAGGAGAATGCACAGATTTAGAGGCAGCAATAACTATCAATGGCAACATCCAAGAAAGAGCCACAGAAAGCACTAAGCCAGGGGTACTTTCCATTAATGCAAAGGAAAACAAAATACAAAGAGTGCACACAAAGTTCACAGCAGCAACAGCTCCATCCCGGAACACATTTCACAGACGTCAGGGGCCAGGAGTACTTTCAATGGGAAGAAAATCCAATTCAAGAATTTCTACAGCTGTTTACCTGATAATGTATTTAACCAAGAACGAAGTATATAACAAAAGGCATCACATGTATTTAATTTATAAATGTTCTGTTTTCATTTAAATTTCTTTCTCACAGCTTCTACATTAGACTGTTTTACATAACAGGCCTAGCGTTTGTGTTCCTTTATTGAAAATTAGCTTTGTTGGTTTTTGAGGCTACTTTTTGCAACCCTTGCGGAACTGCCCGTCCATTTTACAGAATCAATAAACATCGTATTAAAAGACTAGAAATCAATTGGGCTTCAGCTCTGCTGTGTGAATTCAAACACACATATGTCTATGCTCAAGCTCGCTTTGACGCCACAGTGCAGACCAGAACCAAGTGAACCTCAAGAGAAAAGTCGAGGAGAGAAGCTACACAATGTGTGAGAGTGTGTGGTGTGTGTGTGTGTCCCAGAGGTGCAGGGGATTAGCTGAAGTCTCTCTGGAGGCGTCATTAAGCTGCTCTGATTATTGCTGAAACCTTTGACACACACAAACACACATGGGAACGTAAAGAAACACACACTCCCCATTGATCTTTTTCAGTTGGATCACAGATGTTTACCATAGGACCTTGTTGCTAGAGGAAATCTGACACCTCTTCACCTTGACGTATGAACACAGCAGGTTCTTTGTTTAGAGTTGCTCATGTATGTTATCACTTGGGCTGGCAGTGGCATGAATCATCTTTAAAATCATAGAAAAGAATAAAAGGATCAATCCACCCTGACGTAATGATGATGTAGGACCGGTGCGAGTCTCTAAGTAGGTGTGTGAAAGCAAGTTGCCAACTGTTGTGTAATATCCAGGTCCTGTAGGGTAAAAGGACGTTTTTTTTTTATGATTTAATCCCAAATCCAATATTTAGTTTTTACGTTCATTTATTTGATTATACACCTTTGATTCATACACAGTATAAAAAGTATATATGAACCCCACTTCAGACCATACTTTATTTGCACAAATATACCATGCAAGCATTTTAAACTACTGCCAATTTTTCCTCTAACCAACTGGATTTTCCTTTATTCTTTTAATATGGTCTTGAGGAAAAGTTCAACTGGCTTTCAGAGTTTTCTTTGGTCTTTGGCTGCTTTTCTCTCATTTTGTCCCCAGTCCTAGAACTGACCAAAACAGTGTGTAGGCTGTGCTTAAAATGAGGAGCGTGAACCAGTGGAGGAGACGAAAAGATATGTTTGACAAACGGCCAAACAACAGATGATCAGTACCTGAAAGTCATGTCTTTAAGAAATAGAAAAGTAAAACAGAAAAGACCTGGCAGAGGACCTGAGAGGTTATTCAGTCGATCATCTACTCCATGCCTCAGAAGGTAATTTTTTTGATTAAAGCTGTAAGTTTTCCAAATGTGTCCAGCAGTGAGAGGCCATCATTCCCACATTTTTTTTAATTTCCAGTTTGTCTTTTAGAAACATGTCAGGACTTCAGGTTACAAGCCCAGTGTCCCCAGGTTTTTCTTTCTATGTCTGCTTGAATGCTGCCATCACAGAGGGGGAAACAGGGTTCTCATGCTGTCCGGAAAAGTCTGGGAAACATGTACAATGCAGAGGTTTCGGTATTCTCCAAAGTCAAGCACTGAATAAAAAAAGATGGAGAATGGAAAAATACTTTTGCAGAGGTTTCAAATTTTTTCTCTGTCACGTTTTCCAATTTTTCTACTGTCCCTTTTTGGTTTTTGCTCTGATTCTATCAGGACCCCTTTTAGTTTGCGTATCGCGGTGGAGTTGGAGTTGAAGATGGCATCATACACCTGCTTCAACACACCTACTGTCATCTGGATAAAACCAGCAGCACTGTGAGGATCATGTTCTTTGATTTCTCCAGTGCATTTAACATAATTCAAACTTTTCTGCTTTGTAGGAAACTCCAGAAGACTCAGGTGGAGACCTCAACAATCTCCTGGATCAAAGACTACTTGACAAACAGATCAGAGTTTGTGACACTGAAGGGTTGTTTGTCTAACCAGGTAGTCAGCAGCATAGGAGCACCACAGGGGACTGTACTCTCACCATTCCTTTTCACTCTGTACACCTCAGACTTCCAGTACAAGACAGACTCCTGTCATCTGCAGAAATACTCGGATGTTTCTGCAGTCATAGGATGAATCAGAGATGGACAAGAAGCTGAGTACAGGAAGGTGGTGGACCGCTTTGTGTCATGGTGTGGAAACAATCATCTCATTTTGAATGTGACTAAAACAAAGGAGATGATTGTAGATTTTAAGAGAAACAGGAATAAGTCAAAAACTATTTCTATCATGGGAGAAGAAGTGGAGGTGGTGGAGGAGTATAAATACCTCGTTGTTCACCTGGACAACAGACTAGAGTGGAGATGCAACTGTGAAGCCATCTACAAGAAGGGACTGAGCATTATGGAGAACCCTGAGCATCCTCTTCATCAGACTGTCCTACAGCAACAGAGCATCTTCAGTCAGAGGCTTCTTTGGATCTGCTGTAAGACAGACCTGCAGGAGATCCTTCCTGCCCAGAGCCATCAGCATCTACAACGGCACTTTGAAGAAACCTACAGAATGAGCTACAACAACATTTAATTTCCCTTTCGGATTAATAAAGTATTTTTTAAGTGAATTGAACTGAAAGGTTCAAGATTTTCTTGACTTTTCAGTAAAGGTTCTTTATTTTGCTCTCCTGGCTTCTGCGACCTCTCTGCTCTTCTGAAGGATTTTTCCATTTTTATCTTGCATAAAAACAAGACTTGTAGAATTTGTAACCAAATTTACATTTACAAGAATTATCGAACACTTCTTTCTGAATAAAGCTTTTACACTTTTTACCAGCTGTTTAGGCCCATCTTTTAATTGAAATACTATAGTTTTATCCAGCAGAGGGAGCTGTTACCTATTCATAGAACATGAAAGGGCTACACTTTCCCTTGGGGGTAAATATCGAAGATGATGGTGATTTTCCACTCATCCGTATCTTATGTAATCTGCTCTCTTTAGCTGTAACTGTGGCTAATATGTTTTAGGCATGTTTAAAGTAGAGAATCAGACATATTTACTATCTGATGTAGAATCAGAGGGTAAAAATCCGAATTTTCAGCCTAATATTTGTTAGCTCTTTAAGGTTTTATACAATATTAAGTCTGTTTTGGTGATTCTAACTAACTAGTCATGTCCTGCCCTGCAACCTGGGATCATGTGTTTCTGTACATGTATAATATTCTAAATATGAAGCTGTTTCTAGGTTGAAATGATGTTTAATGGGATCTACAGGGAGCTGCGAGTTTATGTGTGACAATATGCTTCATACTGATTTCTAACAATATGATGCACATCATAGACAAGATCTGGCAGGAACATTTGTGGCTTGCAAAAACAAACCTATGAGGAAAGTTTGAAACCACAAATCCCTTAAATCCAGGTATTCTTTTCATCAGTCTGTCCCATCAGTTTGTGGGTATAATGACTTCAGGACGAATTACTCTAAGACACTCAAGCCCTTTTATGGAGTCTGCTGATAGAAAATGATGATCTAGTTTTGTCCAGACAGGTCTCATTTGGCATTTCTGCATTTTAAAGTCTGCCAGTGAATCTACTACGTGTTACACTAACCCAACTTTTCATGCTTGTTGTGTTAGAGTGTGGACTTAACTTTTCACGCAGGGATGCAGCTCAACAAGTTTTTTAAAGAGAATAAACAACCAGCAACTAAAAATAAATCCTCACTTACCTAAAATACAGCAAAGGATCTAAGAATGTAAGAATGGCCAGAGACCAAAGAAAACTCTGAAAGCCAGTTGAACTTTTGCTCAAAAATGTAAGAATGTAAAAATAAGTAAGCTGTCAAGGGTAATAGAGAAGTAAAAAACATTCCTGTAAGAATAAGTTAAATGTATGTTATTTGTAATATAAGTAGCTAAAATTATTTATTTTCATGTAGACTTCCATTGTAATTAGTTTTATCCATTTTCCCTTCTATTCTGACCAGTATTCCTGCCCTTGCTGAAGAAAAGTATCACCACAGAATGATGCTGCCACCACCATATGTCAGGGGATGTGCAGTGTCATATTTCCGCTACACAAAGTACTTTGTGTGTACGCAAACTTCAAACAGGGCTTCTAGTAACTTTCTTTTAACAATGGCTTGCTTCTTGCCACTTTTCTCTAAAGGTTGTGTTTGTGGAGGTATAGTTTTCTATTGACAGATTTTCCCACCTGAGCAGTGATTCTCCGTAGCTCCTCCAGAGTTTCCATGGCTGCTTTTCTGATTAATGCTCTCCTTTCCCGGCCTGTAAGTTGGCAGGTTTGCAGCTGTGCCGTCCTCTTTCCATTTTTTGATGATGGACTGACCTGTGCTTAGTGATATGTTCAAAGCTTGGGATGCTGTTTTATGACCTTAATGCAACCTGAAGGCAATTGGTTTCACTGAATTTGATTAAGTTGTATTAGAGTAAACGAGGATGAAAACATACATGCATACCTCTACCTAGATTTCAATATGTAAAATATTCCTTCTTCTTGTGAGAAAGCGAGATACTTCAATGGGTTCAGTACTTTTGCAAAGCACTGAAATTGCTCTTTTTACCTTATAAGCCGTTTTAAGTAAAAAAAAAAAAAAACAAATGGCGTTTTGTTCCTTTTAATCGTACTTTATTTTACCGTAACTGGTGCATCGACACAAAAAGACACGTTTAAATCATGTGGTTAAAACGTCCATCCGTCGCTGTCAGTCACATGAATTGACATAACAAACGTGGTCGAAGGTCACAGCAAATCGCAGGTTTTGTTGCTATGATCTGAGAGAAAACAAACTAAACATAGCTAAGACAAACCAAACATTTACACACCCATCTCTTTCATCACATTGTTAAAAATACAAAAAAACAAAAAAACACCAGAGCATTTCTCACGGTTATTCACCGGTATTTACACTATCTCACTAATCAACTGCATTTTTACCTATTCAGAAGCATCTGTGAACAATGGTAGTCCTAAAGCTGTCAGCAAAGGCGTGTGTTGATACGACTGCAGTCTCGCCACAACAGCAGAAACATAATGTGAGAATTTTTAGTTCAAAACTTAAAGCATAATGCAAATGTTAACATGCTGTTTCTGTTCATTTCAACTTCAACTTCAAAGGGCTTTGCAGGATGAATACATAAGATTTGGAGAAAAAGCCTAATGTTTTATTAATATTAAAAGTATAGCCCAACCAGCCAAAGCTACAGAAGGTTATGCGGTCAGACAGACTGCAGTTGTGTTTGCAGAGAAGTGTCTCTGTAGAGACTGGGCGTAGCAAAACTTAGAAGTGATGAATTTGAAGTGATGTTGATTTAGATCTGGATTTCCATCTTTGAAATCAGTCTCAGCAGAGGTATGCAGTCTGTCAATACTCTGGCATTTCTATTTAAACCTGTGTGTTTGGATTTATGCAGCCCAACTCGGCAAACACTGGAGAGAAAGATGACAGCCTTGTCTTTTTTAATACCAAAGCATACCAACAAATAACGCATGACCGCAGCTACAAAACTCAGACAATATATCTTTTCACACAACTGTCAACCACTGCATTTAATTTTCACTTTAGAAGCACCATGCAGCATTCATCTAATTCTGACCTTTCTCCTATGTACCTTTATGGCACTATGTGATGGTAGATGCTGATTAGCCAGTTTTGGAGAGCTGTCCTCTATTGCTGTATCCTATCTCAGGGAGTTTTTTGGCAAAGTCAATGACTTGGTGCAATGAACTGGGATTCCTTAGATTAACAACGTTATACCAGTTGGTACCATCTGATCAGTATAGCTTGAGTGCAATGTACCTGAAGGAGCTTTTAGTCATAGTTTATTAATCACTGAATGACTTAGCACCAAAATACATTAAAGATCTATTGCTGTTGCATCAACCTTGCAGACCACTCAGGTCTTCCGGTTAAAGTCTACTCTCCATCCCCAGTACCAGAACCAAACATGGAGAAGCAACATTCAGTTCCTATGCTCCACTAATATAAAACAAGCTTCCAGAAAACTGCAAAACTGCTGAATCCCTGAGTTGTTTTAAATCAAGGTTAAAACCCATTTGTTTAGAATTGTCTTTGTAAACTGTTAACAAAAACATATTGGTAAAAGTTTCCACATTGGATAAAGGTTAATCCGAATTTTCCACCTTCGAACAGACCTCTCTGTCCACAGTGAAAAGCAGTTCACTCTAGACCCCTCCCCGACAGACTGGATGAGCTGGGCTCTCCTAGAAGAAGTTAGAAGGAAGGTACAGAGCATCAGGATGTCTCTGACTCTTGGTCCAGACGTAGACCAGTTTTAAAAGGAAAATTCCCTCATTATAGAGATGTATAATGGGTCAAAATAGTTCCAAGGAGTTGCCTTCTCCCCAGGGAGAAACGTTTGATTATATGTTAAGAAAATATAGGCCCCAAAGCTTAAAATTAACACAAAATATAACCAAAGGCATAAAAAGCAGAAATCTAAAATCACAAAAGATTTTAAATCTTTAAATTAAAGTTTAAAAGGTCCTGCTAATTAAATTAAATGTTTAAAATTATAACAAAGTTTTCTGCTGAGGACAAAGGTTATTTGGGAATTTTCACTTTAGAAGTGAGCGAGGCAGACCTCGCTGTGTGCAGTGAGAAGCAGTTCACTGCGAAAGACCCCTCCATGACTGACCGTACCTGAGCTGGACTCTCCTAACAATAGTTAGGGGGAAGGGTACATGGCACCAAGAAGGCTCGGACTCTTGGTCCAGACGTGGACAAGTTTTGAAGGAATATTCCCCCATTACTCCGACACGTAATGGGCCAGAAGGGTTCTAAGGAATTACCTCCTTTCCAGGGAGACACTTTTGATTTTATGGTGAAAAAAAAAAAAAAATGACCGCAAAGCTCAGAGTGCATCAATAAATGGGTTATAGATTTAAACTTTCCTGCATTGGGTTTGTTTAGTCTTACAATTTTACAAAAAAGTTTAGGTCATTCATTTCAATCTGTAGTCCAACTTTTCTTTACTTTCCTTATCGTGCAACTCCAATGTGCTCTTTTAAAATGTTTATTATCATCATGTATAGCGGTTTGAATTGTCTTGTTACTGAAATGTGCTAAACAAATAAACTTGTCTTGTTTTGCCTTTTTATTGAAGTGTGTTCTTGGTTGTTAATGTGATCATAGAAGTGGAGTGAATCTGACTGCTTTGATTTGAATTTGGACCCACAGATTATATATAACTAAAATGGTTTGATAAAACGTTATTGTAATATGGCGCTATAACAACCAAATGAACTGGACCTAACTAAACTCAATTGAACAATTTCCCTTTTTCATCAGATGGTTATTTATGTCCATTATCATTTTAAGACAGGCTGTTGTAAAGCTGTGGTCAGTTGTAATATGTTCTGTGCAAAACAGACGATGGTAGCTACAGTATATCCAGTCCACCCAACTGTCCACCAAACAGCTGTGCAGTTAGCTTAACTCCTTCATAAACTTTCCCCAAGTTTTCTCCAAGCTGAAAGTATTGTGGCTGCAATTGAATGTACATAATACTGGGAACTATTTGCTTTCTTATTGCCCTCATGTGTGCATTACTATTTAGACCCAAACAAAACACATTTTAATGTAGATAACGCAAATGTGAAGTATTGCACTTTATAATTTATTAGTAATATTGCTCTGCTCTTAAATGCACTGTTAAATAAAGAACAAAAAAAATTCATTTCGTTGTTCTTATGCGTGACCAATGTGGATTTTTAAGAAACGAGTTTTTTAGAGGCGTGTATGAACACAAAGCTGAGCATGAGTCAGTGCTGTTACAGAAGCCTGCTTACGTAAATGATGAGGTCATCAGCAGCAGCCCAATAAACGGACGCAGAAAAGTGCTGAGTGAGTGTGATCAAGAGTGAATGGAAAACTCCTCCGGCATCCTGCAACAGCTAACCTATGGTTGCACAGCAGCAGGGGCTGAAATACAAAACCATGATCACTCCCTTTAGCAATTAATGACTGACAGACAGCAATTTAAATCTCTGAGCTCTGACAAGAAGAACGTTTTGAATGTTTCCCCACCGCCCTCAGAAACACCATGGAAACTACAGTTTTGCTGAAAGGTTTACATTCCCTGCCAGAATTTCAAATGTTTGGCCATTTTTCGGAGAGTATGAATCGTAATACAAAAAAATGCTGTCACTCGTGGTCGTGTTTGCTCTTTTTAAATCAAAAACAACCCAAATTACCCTGTTCAAAAGGTTGTTTAGCATGGAAGTTTTGGCTTGATAACCTATTATCAAGTCAATTTAAAAGGCTTTAAAAGGCCACTATGGATAACCGTCCTGACCTGTGATCTGTTTGCATGTAATTAGTGTGTATCAGAAGTCAGTGAGTTTCTGGGCTCCTGACAGACCCCTGCATGTTTCATCCAGTGCTACTCTGGTCACAGACTGGTTCTTAGTTCATGCATGTGCTATTTGATTCTCCAAACTCACTCCCTATCAGTGGATTGTGATGATTCAGTGTTTATTTTATTTATTTATCTACTTTATTGCGAAAGGTATTGGGTTACACCACTAAATTAATGAATCCCCGTGTTCAAATCACTGCCATGGCTGCAAGTGCAAGTTTGGTGTGGAGAAACTTGACTGATCTGCACAGAGTCCTGATGTCAACCTTCTTGAACACCTTTGAGATGAATTAGAGCAGCGGCTGCAAATCTGCTTTTCTAACTAAGAACACAGACCTAGTCTCTTTAAGAGAGGGGATTTCATTTTCGAGAAACATCAGGTACCTGGGGATCAATATTTCTAACAGACTGAATGAGTTGACACAATTAGATTGTATCCTATTGCTCAAATTCAGAAGACAACCTCACACAATGAAAAACTCTCCCTTTCTTGCTGACGGGAAGAGTGTTTGCAATTAAAATGATGGTTCTCCCTAAAAAAAACTACATCTTCTCCATGATCCCAGTTAAACCACCCCAGCCTTGGTTCAAAAGCTGAGATTTTGTCATGGGCATGGTGGTGGTGTAAGGGTAAGACAAGTGACCCACGTTCACAGATTTTGGTCCTTAACACAGCTGTCATGGGTTCGATTCCTGGTCCAATTTTAAAAAAATTGAGAAAAAAAAAGGCCACTAGTCCTGCGTTGAAAAAAACATGAAAATTTTTGGGGGATCTTAACTTCAACCCCTAGGTTTAAAGACTTTGCAAAAGTGTTTAGGAGGATTGGGAGTTCCAAATGTTTATAAATATTACCTTTCACATAGTTTACAATTTATACTAAA
This sequence comes from Girardinichthys multiradiatus, assembly GCF_021462225.1. Lineage (NCBI taxonomy): Eukaryota > Metazoa > Chordata > Actinopteri > Cyprinodontiformes > Goodeidae > Girardinichthys > Girardinichthys multiradiatus. The sequence goes on from NC_061804.1 coordinate 7,540,049, forward strand.
TAGGATTTAGAAAAGTCCATCAAAAACTGAACAAATGCTATCCAAGGAAATCTGTATCTCAGGAATTTTATTTATCGGCCCTTTAATTAAGCAGCACAACTGTTTTAAAACTGTTAATATCAGTAATTTATCTGACAGCCTGGTGGAAAAATCTCAAAATGATCAGGTCTTTAATTCTCCCATGCAGACAAACGTCCACTTGGAATAACATAAGCAAAATAAAAAGGGCTCTTAACATCTCAACATGGAACAATAAAGGAGTAAATCATTTAGAGGACATATTTCATAAAACGGTTTCATTTACAGTTTAGTTAAAGGGGCAGCTGTCTGACTGTAGTTACGTATGAACCTGCAATAAAAGTTTGCAAAACCCTGGAACCTTGGCAGCTGTTTTTCATGTGTCAGGAATGGGCCAATCGAGAACTGCTTTTACTTTGTCCGGGTCAGAACAAACCTGCCCACCCTCAAGGATGAATCCTAAGAAGGTCACTGACGGTTTGTGAAACCGTTTTCCAGAAGACGCTGGAGGACCAAACGGACGTGCCAACGCTGTTCAGGGAGGTTTCTGGAATAAAAGAGTATGCCATCAAGGTATATAAAAACAAAGACATTGAGAAAATCTCTGAGAACGTCGTTAACAAGGGACTGAAAAGCTGCTGGAGCATTGCAATGACCAAAAGGCATCACTAGGTATTCGAAGTGACCAATAGGTGTTTTAAAGGCGGTTTTCCGCTCATCCCCCTGGCAGATTCTGACCATATGATATGTGTTGCGGAGTTCCAGCTTGGTTAAAATGGTTGAGTCATGGACTGATTCAAATGCTGATGAAATGAGAAGGAGAGGATACTTGTTTTTAACAGTGATCTGGTTCAATCACCTGTAATAATTACAGCAGCCAATGATTAATTGATGTATCTTTCCATGGTTTCACGTTCCTGACGAGAGATGTTGTATAGTCTGCTGGAATGTAGAGGAGCTCCAGGAAAGAGATTTATTGCACAGTTGTATGAGCGATGTGGAGGTAAAGAGAGTGCTTTGGTCTTACTGAATGCTTGTTTTAAATCCTACTCCTCAGGTTCCAAACCTTAAAGATAGATCAGTGGAATCAGTTTCTGTAGAGGTAGATGGACTGGTTCTGGGAGGATCTGCAGACTGTAAACATGAAGATAGACCAGAGTTTAGACCAGTTTAAATGTAGATTATGTTGTTGCAACCAATTGAAGCCTAGTACAACGGATGACTGAGAGATGGAAAAAATATAAAAAGAAATATGTTCTCTGTGATTACCTGAAATGATCAGTTCTACGGGTTTAGTCTGGTGTGTGCTTCTCTGAAGGACCCTTCCATCAATGGCAGAAACAAGAAGAGGTGTAGGAAGAGGCTCCGTTTCGATTTGGGCTTGGGAGACAAGATTCTGGTCAATTAGGTTCTGCTCACAACCTGAGTCAATGAGAGCAGAAACACTGAGATAGTCATTTTTAAAAAAAATGATAGTAGCTAGCACGGTGAAGCGAGAGGACTTAGAATTGGGGTGGTGGTCTGTCAGCTCTCCCCTGTCAGGTGGTGGACTCTCCCTTTTGGTCGGACTGGACAGGAGGCGATTAAATGTTCTGCGGAACCGTCCAATCTGCATAGGTTCTGGCTCAGGCATGGATGGATTGGAAAGTGGCCGAGATGGGTTTGGATTATTTACGGGTATCTGGGGTCTCACAGCAGGTCTCTCTAGCCTAGCCGTTCTTCTCTCCCTTATTCTATTATCTATTCTGGTAGCAAGAGTGATTAATTCATTTAATGTCTTGGGTTCATCTCTGAGAGCTAATTCATCCTTTAAAGATGCATCTAGGGACTGAAAAAAATGCAGCATTAAGGGCACTGGAATCCCAACCTGCCAATGTGCGAAATTTGAACCAGAAATCAGAAACAGATCGATTTCTTTGTCTGAGTGACCACAGATGGCGGCCTACGCTCGTCTGATCTGTTTCTGCTTAAATTCTTGCACACATTCGTACAACCGAACTGGTTGTTATCGCCCATCTGAAAGCTTTACCCATTAGCAGACCAAGAATAAATGAAATCTTAACATCATCGTGGGGAAATGATTGAGGTGAACGATTGAACACTAATGAACACTGAAGGAGGAATCCTCCACAGTTACCAATCTCACCTGAGAATTTCTCCAGGTTAAGGGAAGTGACATCACGGGAGTGAGAGAGCTGCTGTGAGACCATGGGAACAGCAGCGTTCTATTTTGTATAGGCTTCGCTCTTTAAGGCTATCGCTAGTGGGTTTATCCCTTCGCGCGCAGCGCAGCACTGAAAACTTTAGTCCACGCCCACCTGCTGTGTGGGCCCCACCCCGGTCCATATAAATTACGGTGAGACCGGACAAACGGCTCCCATTTTTCTTCAGCGAACAGCTTAACAGCACTATAACAAGAAGAACCATGGCTAACGTCGGCACTATCCGCCTTTGCCCGGCTTGCAAAACATGCTACATCATGTCCTACGACCTGCATGCCATCTGCGAGGGCTGCCTCGGTCCGGATCATGCAAGCCTGGCCTTGACCCCGCGGTCCACCTGACCTTCCTGCAGGCGTCTGCCTCAGGAGGAGAAGCAGCGGCGTCTAGCCATTTTCTCCCCGCTAGAAGGGGAATTCCCCATAGCGGACCAATGCTCCCTCGATGAGGCATTGGACATCTTTGGTGTTGGGCGGGAATCGGACGATTCCTCCCCAGAGACAGCGACTGATGTCTCCACTCCCTTCCTCTGGACGGAGGACACGGAGGCAGATACTAAATCAGTCCAGGCTCAGGGCCTCCCGATGTCGGCGACCACCCCCTTTCCGGCGATGAGCGCACTTGTTAGCGCGCTGCCGGACATCATCGCCAAAGTAGCTGAGGCTAAAGGTGTCCCTGTTCCCGCGCCTCTAGCCCAGCTGCCGACTGATGACCTGGCGGGAAAATTCGCCCCAGCTCATTCGACTCGGCGAGATCCGGTTTGGCCCCGTTTTCCGGCGGTAACGACTTACCTGTCGGGAGCGCCGGCCGAGCCGCTACAGCTGAAGGCACCGGTCTCCACCTTCACACCCATCACGAGGGTGGAGGCACTGACGGATCAGGGGTTTCCCCCAGTTCCCGCTCTAGAGCCCAGTCTGTCGGCGGTTTTTGGGGTTAGGTCGGCCCGGCGCGTCGGACGACGGCCTGTGCCCCCCTCCTCCAGCGATCAGATCACGGCCAGGCAGACTGATCGCTCTCACCAGTGTGCCGCTCAGGTCGCTGCAGCAACCAACAACACCGCCTTCCTGGCCTACGCCATCTCTAAGAAGGCTCGGGAGATGGAGCTGCCTTCGGAGGATGTAGAGGAATTTTGCAACCTAGAAGACACCATCCTCAACCTCTGTGCGGCGTCGGCTGTGTGCTCCTCCCGCATCGCTGCCTGGCAGACTTTGCTGCAGCGACAGATGTGGCTTCGGCTCTCCTCCTCCATCCCTGAGGATTTTAAGAGGGAGTTACTGGACCGATCAGTCCGGACGGACTGTTCGGTCCTCATTTCCAGTCCTTGCTGAGCCAGATGCAAACCTCTCAAGAGGAACTTGAGCGGGTCAGGAGACATGGCTTCCGGTCGTCCCACACCACCGGTCGCTGGCGGGACCGCCGTGATCAGCGTCAGCAGCAGAGACGCTCCACGGCCGCTGCCGCAGCTCCCCGAGTTCCTCCGCCCACTGCTCCGTCTACTCGGCCACAGCAGCAGCGCAGAGGTCGGCAGTTGGCGTGCGCCTGGTCCAACCCTCCGCAGGAGCCACGGCGGAGATTTAAAAAATGACTGGTGGGGGGGGATGTGTGTAAAACTACTGATTGTTTTGAAATAAAACACATAAATTTTCCGTTTTATTCCAGCTCAGCTAGATCGTACGATCTCGCTGTGTTTCCCTCACACACATTCCCCACTCCTAATGAGACGGCCCCTTTTAAACGGCCGTTTAAGGGGCTCCACGATCTCACAGTTTCTAAGCATGACTCCACGAGAGCATCCTATGCTGCTCCGGTAGAGCTCCGCTCGCTGCCTTCTCCCTCCTGTCCTCCCCAACTGTCAGTGGGTGAGATCACAGAGGATGCACAACAGCAGCTCTCCACGAAGCGGCGCATCAGTGATGCCCCCGCTCAACACCGAGCTGCGAGCCTGGGTGAATATTCCCCTGGTGAGGCTGGTTTACAGCCCTTTCGATCCGAGCCCCCCATGGGCTACCTCCGATCAGAATCCGAGTCGGGTAACGGCGGAAGGGGCTTTAGCCTGGCTCGTATTCATGAGCACCACGGCACCGCAGATAAATGCGCGCCCGCTCTCAGAGCATCACTCAGAGTGGCGCGTATGTTCCCTGGACAGGTGGATGGACAGACTGATCAGCAGAGGTTACACGCTGCAGTTCCTGTCTCCGCCCCCACCGTTCAGAGGGATTTTGGAGACAGTCCTGTCCTCCCCGGAGCAGAGCTCCGTTCTCATGTCAGAACTGCAGGAACTCCTGATAAAAACGTCATTTCCAGGGTTCCTCGCGGAGAGGAAAACATGGGGTTTTATTCCCGGTATTTTCTGGTTCCCAAGAAAACAGGAGGAATGAGGCCAATTCTCGATCTGTCCCTGTTCAACAAAGCGATCATGGAGAGACGTTTTCACATGCTGACAGTCAGACAGGTGATGGAAAACGTTCACCAGAACAACTGGTTCACCTCCATAGATCTGAAGGATGCTTATTTTCACATCCCCATCATCCCGAAACACTGCAAATATCTGCGTTTCGCTTATCAGGGGATCTCATATCAATACAACCGCCTGCCGTTCGGTTACTCTCTCGCCCCACGCACGTTCTCCAAATGTGTGGAGACGGCGTTGGAGCCGCTGCGCTCGGCAGGGATGAGAATCCTCTTTTATCTGGACGACCTGCTTTTGCTGGCTCGGTCCAGAGAGGAAGCAGCGGTACAGACAAAGAAGCTGGCCGCTCATCTGACAGTTCTGGGGTTTTCAATAAACTGGGAAAAAAGTTCTGTTTTCCCATCCCGGATGATCGTTTATCTGGGGGTGGAGTTAAACTCAGCCACAATGAGAGCCTGGCTCTCTCAGCCGAGAACAGACGCGCTGTCAGCGCTTCTCCTCCGTGTCAAACCTCACAGCGTAGTGACAGCTCTGTCACTTGCGATTACTGGGAATGATGTCAGCGGCTCACGTGGTTGTTCCGCTGGGTCTGCTTCATATGAGATGTCTTCAGAGATGGTTCATCCGCCTGCGCATAGATCCTGTGCATCAGAAGAGGCGGATGATCTCAGTCCCTCCTTCAGTGGGACCCGACCTGGCCCACTGGGGAAATCCCCGCATCCTGTCAGAGGGAGTTCCCCTCAGCAGACCGGCGTCACACGTCTCAGTGTTCACAGACGCATCCTTGTCGGGATGGGGAGGAACGTGTCAGTCTCAGGCGGTGGGAGCACAGTGGCCAGACCACATGTCTCTCCACATAAACGTGCTGGAGCTTCTCACAGTGTGGAAGGTGACACAGCATTTTGCTCCTCTGCTGCGGGATCAGCATGTTCTGATCCACACAGACAACAGAGTGGCAGCAGCCTACATAAATCGCCAGGGAGGTGTGCGCTCGGCTCAGCTGCTAAACATTTCCAGGCGGCTGCTGTGCTGGGCGCGCATGAACCTGCTCTCCATCAGAGCAGTGTACATCCCCGGCGTCCTGAACAGAGGAGCGGACATTATGTCCAGAGGTGGTCCTCGTCCCGGCCGGGGCGTTTCGTGGCCGAAAACGCTCCTTTATGCCTTTCCACCAGTTCCGCTGATCCCGCGGCTCCTGGATCGAATCCGAGAGGAACAACTCTCAGTGATTCTCGTAGTCCCCGAGCTCAAAAGCGCGCCATGGTTTCCGAGCCTGCAGCAGCGGGTGTCAGGTCGCCCGTGGCAGCTGCCGTGGAGAGAGGATGCATTCCTCCAGGCGGGAGGGGCGATCAGGAGCGTCCCAGAGTTAGGTCAACGTCTCTGGGTCTGGCCGCTGAACGGGAGCGCTTAGAAAGGCTGGGTCTCCCGCACGATGTGGTGCGCACGATTCAGGGTGCACGAGCCCCCTCTACCACAGCGTCGTACAGATCAAAGTGGGCAGCTTTTCAGCGCTAGTGCGCAGAGAAAGGCGCAGAGCCTTTTTCATGTCCATTAGGCTGCGTACTCTCATTCCTCCAGCAGCTGATGAACAGAAATTTAGCTTTCAGCACCATTAAAACTTATGCTGCAACTATTTCCTCCTGTCATGAGGGTTTTGGTGACAGAACGGTCTTTAAAGCGTTTTCTGCGGGGTGTACGTAGACACAGACCCGTGTCACGCCCTCTAGTCCCTCAGTGGGATTTAGCGCTGGTCCTGCGCGCACTGGTTAAAGCCCCATTTGAGCCCTTAGATCAGGCTCCACTAAAATTTATGTCTTTTAAAACGGCCCTGCTGTTAGCTCTGACATCTGCAAAGAGAGTGAGCGATTTATCTGCTCTCTCTGTCGCTCCTTCATGTCTCAGAATACTAGCCGACTGCAGCTCAGCTGTGCTGCGTCCTAACCCTGCTTTTACACCTAAAAGCATCACGAGTTCGTTCAGATCGAGACTGATAACTCTGGATGGTTTTTATCCTCCTCCTCATAACTCTGAAGAGGAGGCCACCTCTCATCTCCTCTGTCCTGTGCGCGCGCGTTCATGTTACGTGGCGCGCACGGCTGCACTGCGCCGCTCCCAGCATCTGTTCGTGCATTACAGAGAAAACTCTGCAGGACATCCTCTATCTGTCCAGCGCCTCTCACATTGGCTGTGTGAGGCTATTTCACAGGCTTATATTTCCTCTGGATTGGATCCTCCAGAGAATCTCAGAGCTCATTCGACCAGGGGGATTTCATCCTCCACGGCTCTGCATGGAGGAATGACAGTGGAGGACATCTGCACAGCAGCCTCATGGTCATGTCCATGCTCATTTATTCGTTTCTACCTGCGAGATGTGTCAGGTTTCTCCATGACTCATTCTGTTCTCAGGGTTCTGACAGAATGACTGTTATTTCGTTGCATTTATTATTGAGTCACCCTTCCTGCATGCAGACGCAGGGTGTCGTAATATTATTATCAGCCACTGTTCGTGACTTATGATGTTATTGTCACTGCGGCTGTATTTCATTAAGCCTCCGTGTGAACAGAGGTTATTCTCCTCTGCTGTGTTGTCTGTGGCACACGAGGTTGTTCTGCTGTATCATTACGCATGATCCAGCTGCTGATCTGTCTCCACGTTTCCTCATGGAGATTTTTGACCTGTTCTGCTCATCGTTACACTGTTACAGTTCGTAACCTTCGTTTTCCTATTACAGCAGCAGGTCTGTTATTTCAGCCTTTTTTCCTTGACCAGAGATATTCTTCTCTGGTCATTGTGATGCGCAAGACGCTTGGAGTGCGTCATGACACATTCAGAAGGCTGATTTTTTTGGTGTCATTAGGCGAGCAGATGTTCAGTTATAGTCTGGATGGACCCAGTGAGGCATAGACTACATCCTGCTTCGCCTTTAACCCACTAGCGATAGCCTTAAAGGGCGAAGCCTATACGAAATAGAACTTTGGTTACGTACTGTAACCCCAGATTATATGAGTATAGGCGCATTCCTTTAAGCTCTGGGCCTCACTGGTCCCTGAATGGCTGAAGAAAAAGCTATTTGGGAGCCGTTTGTCCGGTCTCACCGTAATTTATACGGACCGGGGTGGGTCCCACACAGCAGGTGGGCGTGGACTAAGGTTTTCAGTGCTGCGCTGCGCGCGAAGGGATAAACCCACTAGCGACAGCCTTAAAGGGCTGCGCCTATACTCATAGAATCTGGGGTTACAGTACGTAACCAACGCTTTCTGGAGTAAAGGAGGGTTGGACGGTGAGGGCATGTTGAAGGAGAGATGCCATCTGTTTGAGTTGTTGGTTAGTGTTTCTTTGTTGGTCCATTAATGCACACAGGACGGAGTCATGTGACTGAATCTGACATCCAAAACCAGAAATTACCCTCCTGAGTAGTTCTGCTGGGTCAGACTGGCCTGAGTGTTAGGACGATCAGGCTTGATGGGACACACCTGTCTCACCGTAAGAGACCATGCTCTGGCGCCACCTAGAAGAAACCAAAGGAAGCAGCAGGCAGCAGAGGAGACACAGTCTCCCAGACCCCAGCTTTGACCCAAAGAACGAAGTATTCTACGAGGCCTGAGCTGAACCAGAGGTCACACACTGGAACCTCTTTTTGTTAGTGGAAACACTTGTCATCGGTTCGAAATCATGTTTAGGAACAGAAACGGGCTCCGAACCGCATTGGTTGAAAAGCAGTACTCTATGTGACATCACAAAAGTGGATTTGGAAGAGTATCCCATTTTATGCAGTTCTAACATTGCAAAAAAAATGATGCTTGAGAACTGGAAGATTAAACAAAGTTTAAATATAATTTATTTCAAAAAATGTGTCACAAGATTTTGTTCCTATGTAATGAGTGTCTGCTTGTTTGAAAATGCAACAAAACAAGTTTGAATTTTTTGCTCTCCAATAATTAAATACATATCTTAGATCGTGGTGTAGGAGATATAAGTTTTGCTGCCTCGGCGTGGGGGGCTGAAGGGGTATGGGGATGCTGGCACCAGGGTGGTGCTGTTCCCAGGTGGACTGAACATTATGGGTGCTGCCCCAGGGTGGTAGTGGGTTTGGCATGATCCACACAAAAGCCCACTTACTCACTGACACATAATCCAAATAGTTGAAGGTCATACAAACACGGGTTACTTTTACATCACCGTGGTGTGCCTACTTTGATGCAGGATCCAGTCTTGATTTAATAAAGTTAATCATGGAATTAGGACTTAATCTTGAAATATCCTGTTTGTAGAGCAAATCTGCCCTGGCACATGTAGGCAACCCGCTTCCCCTTATGGAATGCCTAAAATGCTAAGACAGGATGTAAAAAATAAGAAAATAAGATCTTAAGGTTGCCTGCATGATATGAACAAGCTAATAAACAATTTGAAAAGCTTCACCTTCTGCTGATTGGATTTCCTGCCAAAATTAATAAACTAAAATCATTGTCAGGATCCATCCAACCTAAGGAATGTAGACAGATCTCACTGTCTGCCTTCCTACTTTGTAATTTAACCTATTTTCAACATGTATTTGAAATTATTTAAGCTAACGGTACATTTATCTGTGAAAATCTCTTAGCATGACAAGACACAGCATGTGTTAAAGTATAAACCATGAAACAAACCAATAAATGCTACAAAGCACAATAGTTTTTAGAATAACTTTTGCTGAAATTATTCCATAATCACCTCCTTTTTTCTCTAATAGAGGTGATATCCCACATCAGATCATTTTCATTTTACTTGCTGACTCATTCTTCTGTTATCTCCTTGATGTCATGCCTCAACCTGTCTTAAGAGGCTGTGGCTTTTTTATCCTCTTCCAACAGGAAGGAAGTAAGCTCCATAAAAGGAAAACTTGATTTGGAATAATGAATTAACCATGTTTTGTACTGAGAACATCCAGATCTGGGGCAGATTTAGATTTAAATGTGGACGTCTCATCACTGGAATGTACCTTCTACTCTGAGGACATTTAGCTGTTGACATAAAGCATTTGGCAACAGTACAAAACTGTTTGGTTGAGTCAGTCAATCAGGATTTTGTGGTGAGGTCTGGATTGCTACTTATCACGCAATGCAATGCAGTGGATTGCGTGTTGATGCTGCGTGGGATCAAATACTTTAGTCTTTGAGGCATGTTCAAAAACATCACTACATTGTCCTCAGTGTATGACTGATTATTAGTTTTTATACTGTTTTTCATGATAAACAGAGTAGAAGCATGACTGAAGACACTCCTAGTGTCTGTTTTTCTGCCGGACTCAACACTAAACCTCTTTTTATTAAATAGAATAAGAATATATATAAATATTAACTGCACTGACCTGTTGTGACGTAGCTAGAGCCGACACTCTTGGTAATATTGTCACCAAAATATTAAGGAAATGGTCTTACAATGCTTCTCAGATTGATTTGCAGCAACAATTTCAGTGTAATTTGGCATTTTCTTTTCACTATGACTGTGGTTCTGGGTTATTTTTCCTCCAAATAACTATCATGGTAAACAGCATGTTAAAACTGAAAACGTTAATTTGGTGCCTATAATGCAATCACTTTCCATCAGGGTTAGAAATAAAAGTTTTTTCTCTCTACACTTCTTAATCATTTGGTTTGTCAAATTCCTGTGGATTTTCTGTGGCAGGTTTCTGAAGCTTAGTGAAAATTATTTGACATTTTCTCTGTGAGAAATGAAAACTATAAATGCTAAAACCGGTGTACGTTCTTTATCAGGCAGGGAATGCAATGCAATGAAAACACAGAAGCAAAGGCATTTATTACAGCAAAATTTACACAACTTTTGAAACCCTGAAAGTCCAAGCACTGGGTACCTACTCCACAGAGTGCTAGACTCCGTTGCCACTTCCTCTGTTGCTGCTGCTACATCTCATTCTGCTCTGCTACTGCATCAGCTTGTTGTGGATGTAGCAACTAATTAGAAATCTTCATAATATACACTACCAGTCAAAAGTGTGGACACACCTTCTAATTCAGTGGTTTATTTATTTTTACCTTGGTATACTCCTTCAAGACTGATGGAAAACCATTTCAGGTGACCACCTCATGAATCTCATCGAGAGAACGGCAAGATGGTGCATAGCAGTAATCAAAGGAAAGAAGTGGCTATTTTGAAGGATCTAAAATATAAAAACTGTTTATAAGTTATTTTGCAATGTTTTGTTTGTTACATAATTTTATATACTTTTGCTTCATAGTTTTGATGTCTTTACTATGTATCTACAATGTAGAAAGTAATAAAAATAAGGAATGCCAATGAATGACAAAAATGTGTCCAAACTATTAACTGGTAATGTACCTATGGTTGAATAGAGCTCCCAGACATGTGACTTAGCAGAACAGAACTTGCAACTTGTCCGATGTGTTCCCAGCCTTTCAGTGACTCTGCATGGTTTACAAAATGGATAGATGGGTCCTTACATCACCTCCATTACCCATTTTGTTTTTGTATTATGAGCAAATTTTCAATGTATCTTTTCATCAACAGTAAGAAGCATGTATGCAGGAGTCAAGATAAGCCCCTTATAACTTAGGACACTGTGCCAGCTGTGAAGCACGGGGTTGGCGGCATCATAATGCGGGGCTCGTTTGTTGCCTGTAGTATTGGCGCATTGCACAAAGTGGATGATTCCCAATAATCCCGAAGTTATCCCAAAAAAGCTCATTTGAAAATCATAAAACACACATTATTTAACAAACATTAAGCTTCTGAAAAGCGCTTTCTCAAAGCCATGGCCTGAACCCTTCTGAAAATTTGTGGAGAAATTGGGTTGGTTTCCTGTTTTAAAAAGTGTTTTAAAGTCCAATCAGCACTTTATATGCTTTTAATTGACAATTTATGGTTTGTAACCCCCACTGGTTGCAGCTGTTGCATTCGCTGTCATGCTCTCTAGTTAAATGTTGCTTTGTTGTCACATATTTTTATTTTGACTTGCTGTAAATTTAATCACCCATTGGGACATGAATAAAGATCTGAATCAGAACTTGATTTTGCCTAGACAAATTTTTTGCACTTTTCCCTTTGCATAAAATTAAATCCAAATCAATAAAAACATCATAACATACCAAACACTGCGTTGTACGCAGCAACAGAAAATCTTGTTAAATGCTGAACATCTTTCACAAAGATGCAATGCAATTCCTCTGTATAATTGTACAATGCCAATAAAAAAATATTGGTTGTTGAATCTTATCGTAATTAGCTTGCTCAAGTGTCATTCGGTGCGATTAAGGACTCTGGTGTGGATGATTTATGCTTTTGCAAACTAAATCAGTCACATAATCAGCAGACTGGAACATGTGAGCCACTGTAGGATTGCAGTGACTGGCAGCCTCCCAGAGCCCTGAGATGGTGCGGGTTGCCTCAGTCCACTATCAGGTCAGGAAACCAGTAACACAGCGTTCCACGTGTACTCTGCCCTCCAATCATTTAACGTCCTGCCTGATGATGTCAATAACTTACTCACACTTCACCTGAAGGAATTCCAGGACTTCCTGAAAGCCAAATATGGCCATGCATCCTAAAGAGCTTTGAAAACATTTTTGGTTGTTAAAGAAAGGAAACCCAGCTTGATATGAATGTAGATATAATAATATTTATGATAGATATATCTATGACAGCTTGATAGATAGATATATCTATGATAGATATATCTACGACAGCTTGATATGAATATAGATATGAAAATATTCCCCTTAAAGGAAATTAATCTTTAATTTTGTGGTGATATCATCAATTTGTAGCAGGAAAGAAAGTTAGTTATTTTGAACAAGGACAATCAATGTTTGCGCCTGTTGTGTAACTAAGAATTGAGGATATGTCTAGTTACACCAATTTATGGCCATAATCTACCTGAGTTCCTGTCTGCCTCTATCAAAGAGAGCCACTAATGCTTCTCTGGTAGCAGGTTTACAATTGGTGTGACTAGAAATCAAAAAAATCCTCTGAACATGGATTTAGAAATCTCTGCATTCAGTCTCTGCTGGGGTCTTATCTCTTTTACAGTTTGATTGGCACATATATATACAATGCTCAAAAAAATAAATGGAACACTCAAATAACACATCCTAGATCTGAATGAATGAAATATTCTCATTGAATACTTTGTTCTGTACAAAGTTGAAAATGCTGACAACAAAATACCACAAAAATCATCAATGGAAATCAAATGTATTAACCAATAGAGGCCTGGATTCGGAGTCACATACAAAATTAAAGTGGAAAAACACACTACAGGCTGATCCAACTTTGATGTAATGTCCTTAAAACAAGTCAAAATGAGGCTCAGTATTGTGTGTGGCCTCCACGTGCCTGTATGACCTCCCTACAACGCCAGTTGTTTCACAGTTTTTTGTTCAGTATATAATTCCACATGTGTTAATTCATAGTTTTGATGCCTTCAGTGTGAATCTACAATATTCATAGTCGTGAAAATAAATAAAACTCTTTGAATGAGAGGTGTGTCCAAACATTTGGTCCGTACTGTACGTAATCATATGAGTATTCTAGTAGTGACTAATGTGCAAGTACGTTTTATAGTTCTCATTGTGGAATTCAGTTAGACAGGGTCAAAGCTATAAACTGTAAGACTTGTCTTGAAATTGTTACGCAATATCAAATTAGCTGTGTGAGAGATAAGAGCTCTAAAACAGTGACTGTTTAGAGTCACAGGAAGTGAGGTTGAATAAGCATAGAATATTTTAGATTGTTGTTTTGTCTAATAAAATCAATTAGATAAACATTTTAAACAGAAGAAATTGTTTCTAATCATTCAGATGAACACAAAGTGGTGAACTTTACTGGTGCTGTGATCCACTGTTGCTACTTTAAAAGGGGTAAAGGGGTGATAGAGGTGTTACCGTCATGAATTCCCATGAAACAATGAAAACCTGTCAGATTTCACAGTAGCACAGAACTTTTTAACTCCATATAAATATGGGTAGGGAGACTGCTTTGCTGCAAGTGGGAGGAGTCCAACCTCAATAGCAAAGTTAACAGTTTTGTGAGTGTTGCTGAGCTGAAAGTAAGTTTCATTATGATGTTCAAGGTCCTTTTTTGACCTGGCTACATCACCCTGGCAACCTACAGCAATTGGAAAAACAAAGTTTCCGTGACTGTTACATTAATGGGAAGATCTAACTATATATTTGCCTAGTAAAAGTATTCATGTTAAACCTTTTCCTGCTTTGTTACATGAAAACTATAAAGAGTATTTTATGTGACATACTACCACAAAGCAACACATAATTTTGAAGTGGATGGATAACAATACATGGTTTTCGACAAAGTGTGGACTGTATTTGTAGTCAGACCTCTGAGTTGTTACTTTGTACGGCCATCTTTCATTCCAATTGGAGCAGCAAGTTCTTTAGGGTATGCCTCCAGCCCAGGGAGGCTTCAAAAGGAGATAGTCCAGTGGCGGCTGAGACATGAATATTGTGACCAAATTCTACCCAAGCTAGGTGTTTGCTCCAGAAGGTGGGATTATTTTCACACAGGCACCTAAGAACGTTCTCTAATTCTTGGTTCAGTCTTTCACACTGCCCATTGGTCTGGGGGTGAAAGCCTGAGGACAGACAGGGCTTAGCCTCTAGGGCCGAACAGAAATCCCGCCACACTCAGGCTACAAACTGGGGTCCTCTGTAGGAAACAATCTCCGACGGAATACCATGAAGGCGGAAAACATGGTTTATAAGCAGCCTAACAGTCTCAGCGGCCGAGGGGAGTCTAGTCAGAGCCAGGAGGTGACATGCTTTAGAAAACCGGTCAATAATGGTTAAGATAACGGTCTTATGGTTTGAGGGAGGTAGACCGGTTACGAAGTCCAAGGCTATAAGGGACCACTAGGAATGGTCAGAGGCTGGAGTAACCCGGTTGGGGGCCTACTAGAAGATTTGTTTCTGGCACAGGTTGTTCAGGCCGAAACAAAACTCATGACATCCCAGTTCAGGTCCAACCCCTTTGTCGGATGCGTCCACCTCCATGGTGAACTGTTCTCTTGTGTCGGGGTGTTTGAGAACAGGAGCTGTAGAGAATCGTAGCTTGAGGGAGGTGAGAGTTGTGAGTGGAGAAGCAAGGGTACTATAATGGTGAATGAAATGGCGATAAAAGTTTGGAAACCCCAGGAAACGTTGTAGCTGTTTTCTATCCGTTGGAGTAGGCCAGTCCACCACTGCTGAGATTTTCTTTGGGTCTGGCTTCACCTGTTCACCCTCAAAGATGAAGCCCAAGAATGTCACAGATGGGACGTGGAATTCGCACTTCTCTGCCTTGGCAAACAGACGGTTCTCCAGGAGTCTTTGGAGGACTAGTCGAACATGTCTGGAATGTTCCTGTGGGTCCTTATAGAAAACCAGGATGTCATCTAGGTAGACAAAGGCGTTAATAAAATCTCTGAGGAAGTCGTTAATGAGGGGCTGAAAAATAGCAAGAGCATTGGTTAAACCAAAAGGCATGACCAGGTACTCGAAGTGCCCGATAAGGGTCTTGCAAGAGGTCTTCCACTCATCACCCTCCCTTATTCTGACTCTTATTCTGATGATAGGCATTGCGCAGATCCAATTTTGAAAAGATGGTCGCTCCCTGGACTGATTTAAAGGCAGAAGTGAGCAGAGGAAGAGAGTACTTGCTTTTAATAGTTATGTCATTCAGAGCCCGATAACCAATACAGGGCCTCAGGGTTCCATCCTTCTTAGAAACAAAGAAAAACCCTGCCCCCACAGGCGAGGACAATAGACAAATTATCCCAGCTTTAAGTGAGTCATTGATGTACTTCTCCATGGCCTCCTGCTCTGAACCAGATAAACAAAAAAGCCTTCCCGATGGTAATGGTGCTCCAGGTAGGAGATCTATTGTGCAGTCGTAAGGGCAGGGAGGCAGGAGGGTCAGCGCCAGATCTTAGCTGAGAACTCTAGGAAGATCATAATATTCTGTGGGAACATTGGATAGATCTGGAGCCAGTGGAATGTTGGTGAGAACAATGGTGTAGGAACGGCAGAACGGAGACAGGTGGCGTGACAACCCAAACTCCAGGCTTCAATGCGGAAATTTGCCTAATTAATGTAAGGATTGTGCCTCTGTAGCCATGGGTGACCCAGCACCAGAGGAGTATCATTAGTGGGAAATAGCAGGAAAGAAATAGTTTCGTGGTGATTGCCCGATGTAACCAGTTCGAGTGGTTGAGTTTTCTGGGAGACCGAGTTAAGCGGCCTCCCATCAAGGCGATAACTCGGAGCCTCCAAATCTAAAACAGGAAGGTTGTATTTTTGGACCAGGTCAGGGCTGATTAAGTTTTGTTCAGAGCCTGAATCTATGAGAGCCATTAGAGGAATCTATTCCTGATTGGTACACAGAGTTGTCTGAAGATGAAAACGGGGATGGTTGATTTGTTGACTTCCACCCGCCAGCGCCCCCTGTATCACTGGCAGGCTTGCTCTTTTGGGCGCACCAGACAATTGAGGCGAAAATGACCTGACGCTCCACAATACAAGCACTGGCCTGCCCTAAGTCTTTTCTGTTTTTTTTGTGCCAAGAGACTGGGCGGTTCAGGAGGAGGAGGAGTAATCTCCCGGGCAGTGTACCGCACTGGAGCGGGGCTGGAGCTGGCCTGGGCAGAAGAAACTGGATGGGTACTGGATTAGGTGGAGAAACAGGAAATTTTGAAATCAATTCCTGGAACTGATAAGTTAGGGCGGTTACCGCCTGCTGGATCTGGGTCTGTTGCTGGGCTGGAGACTGGAGTATGGTGTCGTGCTGCCCCAGCAGGATGCCCTGGTGAGAGACGGCACCCCATAGCTGTACCCCAGAGTCAGTTTGGTCAGCTCGTTCTGTCATAACGGCTTTTCTGAGACTCTTTATGGGGACACAATCACGAGGACTATAGAGAAAAGTTTTAAACAGTTGATTGTTGTAGATCACAAACAGCAGGTTTGAGCCCGGGCAGGATCAGCGGGGGAATCAGGATCTTCATGGAGCAGTGACTGGAACTCCTGGGAGGGGGCATGTCTTTACCACGGAGCTGGGACCGGCAGTGGGCAGATGTGCAAGTGCAGCAGCTTGGTAGTATCCATCCAAGGAGAAATCCTCTCAGCGGTCGAGGGAGTGAGGTTGGAGGGTGGACAGGCAGGTGCGCAGATCTTCAACGCTGCACGGGGCAGCAGGGCTGTGTAGGTCGGATCCGGAGTGGAAACTTACGGCAGGGCGTCTGGCAAGAGTCTTAAGCTCAACTGAGCAAACACAAGTAGCTGGGACTCCACAATCCCGAACAGCTCTTTTAACACGGTCTGCAGGACAAAGCAAAAACAGAGGAGGTCAGAAATGTTTTCAAATCTAAGCTGAGCAGCAGAGTTCGGTCAGTTACCACGCAGATAGCGACAATGGGCTGACGTTTCCCTCCAGGTTCCAACTCCTTTTAAAGCTCCACTGATTGCACTCTAATGGAGATCAGCTGTGCGGCAGCACCTGGCCGTCACAACCTGTGCAGAGAGGAGGGGAAAAGAGAAACAAGGCACACTACCACACAGCACCCAGTCTGTGGATATGACGCCACCACCTTTACAAATCTACAGACTGATTATTCTGCTCATTCTTCTTTGCAAGATATCTCATGCTTAATGAAATCAGATGGAGAGAATATTCAAACATCAATTTTCAAGCCTTGCCACATATTCTCAGTTGGACTAAGTCTGGGCTTTGACTAGGCTGTTGTAATTCACTAGCATACTTTGACCAAAACCATTTAACTGTATCTCTGGTTTATGTTTAGGGTTGTTATCCTGCTGAAAGGTGAACCCCCACCCCAGTCTCAGTTCTTTTCCAGCATCTTATGGCTTTCTTCTGAGATTGTCCTTTATATAGCTACATCCATCTTCCCATCAATTCTGACCAGCCTCCTGCCCCTGCTGAAGAAAAACCACCATAAAATGCTACATTTTGGTCTCATCTGGCCAGAGCATCTTCCACATGTTTGCAGTGTCTTCTACGTGGCTGGTGCTGAACTTTAAACAGCACTTCCTTTGACTTTCGTTTAACAGTGTCTTTCTTCTTGCCACTCATCCATGAAGGCCAAATTTGACAAATACAAGACTAAAACTTGCAACGTTGGCAGATTCCCCACCTGAGTCATGGATCTCTGCAGCTCCTCCAGAGTTACCATGGGCCTCTTGGCTGCTTCTCTGATTAAAGCCATCTTTACGCAGCCTGTCAGTTTATGTGGAAGGCCATGTCTTGATGGATCTGCAAGTGTGCCATACTCTTTCCATCTTCAGATGATGGATTGAACAGAGCTCTGTGAGATGTTCAAAGCTAAGAATATTGGTTTAGAAACTAACCCGGCTTTAAACTTCTACTGAACTTTTTCCCTGACTCGCCTGCTGTGTTCCTTGGTCTTCATGATGCTGTTTGTTCACTAATGCTCTCTAACAAACCTCTAGGCCTTCGCTGAACACCTGGATTTAATTACACACAGGTGGACTCTACTAATTATCTGACTTCTTAGGACATTTGGCTCTATTGGACTTTTTTTAGAGGTAGAACAGAAAAGTGGAAGATAAATGGATGTCAGCCTTGTATGTTAAGAAGTTTAAAGACTATTATTTTCCCTCCAACGTCACAATTTTGCACTAATTTGTGTTGGTCTGTCTCATAAAGTCCCAAATAAACATTTCAGTTTGTAGTTTCACTGTGACAAAATGTAAAAAATTTCAAGAAATGTGAATACTTTTGCAAGACACGATAAGACAGGAAGTAGAAGCTAGGTGCTGCCAATTAAATGCATTCATCAAATGAGGAAAGTGGTGGTTTGGTGGTTAGAGCAGAGTGCTTGGGTTTTGAGAAGGATGCAAGTACCCGGTTCCCACAGACTGTCTGGGTCCCTGAAGCCTGAAATTCCCTGTATTATTTTTATAAACTTTTTTTTTTTTTTGATTATATTTACACTTTGTTCCACCGAACCCAAAATAGACCTGATTGGATTGCATTTCCTTCCAACACTTTTTTTACTCTATTAGCTGAAAAAAATGGCATTCTTCTTTCTCATAGTTTTGGTCATTCTGAGAGTGTTTTTAGTTTTCATCTCATTAATTTCGAAAACGACGAAAACTATACCCAAAAAAACTTCATGACCACCTGTGATTTTGGTCATTATTTGGAGTGAGACCAAGATCTTTGAGATCAAAATTTAGAAATGCCTTAAATTCTAAATTTATTGCTTAAGATTTTCTGCTTTGAATGAAGTTAAGACAAAACAAAAACATTTTTTAGATATTAAAAGTATATAGGAGCCATTTCCTCAAAGATTACTGCCTTAGGTTTTAAACCAAGAGGGTCAAATTTTTCAGGGTCATTTTCTTTCTGTGTCAGAGGTAAAAAAAAAAAAAATGTATAGACTAATAAACACTTTCATAATCACACCTTTTTGGACACTTTGGTACTTGACGAACATGTTTTTCTGATTGAGCCTACCACTGAGATGTTGGGTTATTTGGGTCTTGTGTATTGTGGTGTGGCTCATTCTGTTTAATAAGCTTAGATGTTGAATCTACATCTTGTTCTCTTTGTTTTTAAACAGTTTTAAAAGTAAAATGGTGGACCATTGTCCTGCAGGGTGGAGCCTCTGCTCAGTGCCGTTGCCACATGGGTGTGCATTTGGTCTACTACAATGTTTAGGTTGATTGTAGATGTCAAAGTAAGATGACATGAATAACAAGTTGGAGTTTCTAGTTTCTATGAGAAGGCTGCACTCATAAGATGTTTGACTTCACTTGTAAGCGACAAGTTATGATGTAGCTGAAGGATTGGAAAAAAAAACAACTTCTGGTGGCTTTTCTGTCTGTCTGCTTTTCTGTCCAACAAATCCAGAGAAAAACAAAAAGTCCATATTTCTTCGCCTTCTCTTGTCTGAACTCATCTTCCCACCGACTTGAACTTGAAAAGGTCTCACCTTTGTACACACTGCTCATACCTGACGTAATGAAGCACAGCAGCTCCGAGTTTACTCAGATCAATTCCTGAGCTTTCTTTAAAGAAAGGCAAACAGACTTCCACTGGAGGCATCCTTCTTGAGAATAATCAGTCACTTGTTCACAGGTTCCTCCTTCAGTCAACAGGAGGCCTCAAACAGCCAATCAGATGCTTTGTTTCATCACACTCCAATTCACAGAGAGAAGTGAGATAAATACTCACCTCACTACTATCACAATCAGTGTTAGTCATCGTTGTCATAACACCTGGTTTGTGATCTCTTGTTTTTTACATTAGGGGACATTTATTGTTTAAAATGCTGCACCAAAACCAGTTCAGAACTCAGCTCACACAGATAAAAACTGGATTGAAGTTCATGGTTTTGTTCTGCTTTGGTGTTTTCAAAAAGTCTAATATTTGCACATTTTAGAATGTGGATGTTTGAGTTTGCATGCTAACATTAATAGTAGAATGACATTAGCATGCCAACAATAACATTATTGCAACGTTAGCATTTGGATGCTAAAATTAGCATTTGGATGCTAAAATTAGCATCAGCATGCTAAAGTTAATTCCTATATTAACTTTTAATATTAAAAATAAATATTAATAAAATATTAATAATAGCTTTAGGTCCTAAACTATAAATTCACCTTTGGATCTGTTCGAAAAATGCAATTTCGGTTTATAGGGATTGTTTGGTCCTATAATATTAGTTATTTGAACAAATAATCAACCATTCCATCAAAATAAAGAGTTTCTTTTAAAAATTCTTTTTAGATGTCACATGAGTTTTGGTAACTGCTGGTAACAGAATAAAATGCAACCATCTTTGTTTTAAAAACGTTGTAACAAATTAAATTAATCAGTCATTTGAGATTGATAAATGCCCATTTTGAATAGGTAGATATGTGTATTACTAGATTTAATAAAAAAAAAAAATAATAATAATAATAATTAAATTTCGGAGACTTACTTCAAGCAAATGGCACCAAGATTTTTGCAACATAAGATTTCAGTCCTAAGAGAGACAAGGTGGCCCTCCAACGGTCTGATTTAGTTGTACATCACATGTCACAGATGGTGGCTTTATTTGAGACTTGGGGAATTTGGAGGCCAGGTCAACATCTCCAACTGTTGACTTTGCTCTCCCAAACCTTTCTTTGACCATGGTTGCTTTTTGGCATGGCGCATTATCCTGCTGAAAAGGGCCAAACTATCAAGGAATACCCTGTCTATTAAAGGATATACAAGGTCTGCAGCAAGGTAGGTAGGTGTCAAATAAAGGCAAGAACAGTGCCCAAAGCATCAGAGGACCTCTGTCATCTGTTCCCCATGTGAGTGGTGCACATCCACCAGGCCAAAATGAGACCAGGCCATCATCTGCCACTGCTCAATTACTTTACATAGCTGTTTGATTTTGTTGTCGGACACAAAAGTCTTAATTTATTACTAATCATTATATTTTCTTTTTTAACCGTGTCCTGTCCGGCAGAGTAGTGCTCAGAATTGTTGTCTGAGTGACAAGAAAGAGCCCAACAGATTTACTTTCACAAGTGGAGCATTACAGCTAACGTTTTAAAGCTCTGCTTGATATTTATAAAAAGAAACTTTATTAGAAACTGCTTTGGGATTATTTCAGTTGTTACGAACACAGAGACAGAAATAAAAAGGGAAAAAAAAAGAAGCACGAAAGAGAGAAAGGGGGGGGCAAAAAGGAAAAGGGGAGTGAAGGAGAATAGAATGGAGGAAAGAAAGACGGATGAAGAGAATACAAGCTTGCTTCTACACCTGCAGAAACGTTCATATTACCAGCATGGTACTTATGAATGCAAGATGTATTTAGTGGTAAATGGCGCTCAATATACAATCACCGGCCAATTTATTAGGTACACCTTGCTAGTACCGGGTTGGACCCCCGTTTGCCTTCAGAACTGCTTTAATCCTTCGTGGCATAGATTCAACAAGGTATTGGAAACATTCCTCAGAGAGTTTGGTCCATGTTTGACATGATAGCATCACACAGATGCTGCAGATTTGTTGGCTGGAGTGGCACCCGGTGGTCTTCTGCTTCTGTAGCCCATCCATCTCAAGGTTTGACGTGTTGTCTGTTCAGAGATGCTCTTCTGCATGCCTTGGTTGTAACGAGTGCTTATTTGAGTTACTCTTGCCTTTCTATCAGCTCCAACCAGTCTGGCCATTCTCCTCTGACCTCTGGCATCAACAAGGCATTTGCACCCACAGAACTGCCGCTCACTGGATATTTTCTCTTTTTCTGACCATTCCCTGTAAACCCTAGAGATGGTAGTGCATGAAAATCCCAGTAGATCAGCAGTTTCTGAAATACTCAGCCTAGCCCATCTGGCAATAACAACCATGCCACGTTCAAAGTCACCTAAATCACCTTTCTTCCCCATTCTGATGCTCAGTGTGAACTGCAGCAGATCGTCTTGACCATGTCTACATGCCTAAATGCATTGAGTTGCTGCCATGTGACTGGCTGATTAGAAATTTGCGTTAAAGAGCAGTTGGACAGGTGTACCTAATAAAGTGGCTGGTGAGTGTAGAACATTTGTGTATCTGGTAACACCTGAATCTAAACACCAGTGGGTCTGAGTGTGAGCGCACTTGTGCATACAAGGTTTCTCCATAAAAATATGCAATAGTGAGTGTGAGGAGCCCCAGAACTGCCCCCCTGGACCCGGGACAGCTACGGAGGAGATCCGAGCCACAGACGTCTAAAGGCCCCCCAGAGCACAGGAACCCCAGGAGAACCACTGCTGGGACTACCGCAACCCCTCCAGAGAAGAGCAGGCGAGAGTCCCAGGGGAACCAACCAGCAGCCACAGTGCAGAAGCCCCAGGGAGCTGCAGCGACGAGCCCACAGGCCCCGCTGGCAGCTGTCTACGCCCGAGCAGATCCAGGCATGGACCCAGAGCCCCGAGACCCCGGGACATATCACTCCCCAAGCAGAGGCCCAACAGACACCAAACACCAAAGCACCCAGCCCCGGATACCGAGAACCACAAGTACACTGGCGGGCAGAGACACCAACCATCGGCAGGTAGTATGGCGGAGAGGGAATAGGCCCCACATTTGATGGGGGGCATAAACTGATCCAGGACAGGGAGCAGCCCAAGACCCAACCTGACACAAAAAACGGGCACACACAGTCACAATCACACATTCTCACCCTCATGCGTACACATAAAAACACTCACACCCACACACACACAATGTAAAGATCAATAATCACTATATTTTCAATCACATTTACTTTTAAAGAAACATGGGTTTTGTGCGCTACTGTAACCCAATCGTAATTTTATCACAGAATGCTAAATTACAATGCTCATCTGCTCTGTTATTTCAGCTTTAAATAGATGTACAGTAGTTACAGAGAATAATTTTCATGGGGAATTCCTTTTTCCTTATGATACAGCTTCTATGCCATGCCTGTAAGCCAAGATCCGAACTGACCTGTCTGGAGCAGGCTGCTGTTATTTACACCTCAATATAATTACATTAAACGTTGCTAGTTCACGTTTTCCAGGTAAAAAATGGTATTCAATTCATTAAGGAAGTCATTAGGAAGACATTAGATATATTTTCTACTATGTGATGCTAATTGGGGCAAGAACAGTGTTTAATAACAGTGCTGTGAAAAAGCATTTGCCCCCTTGGAGATTTCTTCTGTTTCTGTCTCACTTCAATGTTTAAGATGATCATATACAGGGGTTGGACAATGAAACTGAAACACTTGTCATTTTAGTGTGGGAGGTTTCATGGCTAAATTGGACCAGCCTGGTAGCCAGTCTTCATTGATTGCACCAGTAAGAGCAAAGTGTAAAGGTTCAATTAGCAGGGTAAGAGCACAGTTTTGCTCAAAATATTGAAATGTACACAACATTATGGGTGACATACTAGAGTTCAAAATAGGACAAATTGTTGGTGCACGTCTTGCTGGCGCATCTGTGACCAAGACAGCAAGTCTTTGTGATGTATCAAGAGCCACGGTATCCAGGGTAATGTCAGCATACCACCAAGAAGGACGAACCACATCCAACAGGATTAACTGTGGATGCAAGAGGAAGCTGTCTGAAAGGGATGTTCGGATGCTAACCTGGATTGTATCCAAAAAACATCAAACCACGGCTGCCCAAATCACGGCAGAATTAAATGTGCACCTCAACTCTCCTGTTTCCACCAGAACTGTCCGTCGGGAGCTCCACAGGGTCAATATACACGGTCGGGCTGCTATAGCCAAACCTTTGGTCACTCATGCCAATGCCAAACATCGGTTTCAATGGTGCAAGGAGCGCAAATCTTGGGCTGTGGACAATGTGAAACATGTATTGTTGTCTGATGAGTCCACCTTTACTGTTTTCCCCACATCCGGGAGAGTTACGGTATGGAGAATCCCAAAGAAGCGTACCACCCAGACTGCTGCATGCCCAGAGTGAAGCATGGTGGTAGATCAGTGACGGTTTGGGCTGCCATATCATGGCATTCCCTTGGCCCAATACTTGTGCTAGATGGGCGCGTCACTGCCAAGGACTACCGAACCATTCTTGAGGACCATGTGCATCCAATGGTTCAAACATTGTATCCTGAAGGCGGTGCCGTGTATCAGAATCAGCGTTATTGCCAAGTCCGTGCATACAAACAAGGAATTTGCCTCCGGTACATTTTGCTCTTTTGTGCTGTTTTTGCATTACAGAATATACAATTTTACAATTTACAATGTACAATATACACATATCTAATAAAAAAGGTGCATTTGCAACATCTGTATGCTGTTGTTTTGTACTCTATTAAATGTTCATCCGAGAAACAGCCTGGGGGAAGAAACTGTCTCTGTGGCAGCTGGTTTTAGTGAACAGTGCTCTGTAGCGGCGGCCTGAAGGTAAAACTCTAAACAGTTTATGTGCAGGGTGTGTGGGGTCTGCAGAGATTTTGGCAGCTCTTTTCCTGACCCTAGACCTGTATAAGTCCTGGATGGAGGGAAGGTCAGCTCTGATTATTCTCTCTGCAGTCCTGGTTATTCGTTGCAGTCTGGACCTGTCCTGTTTTGTGGATGAGCCAAACCACAATGAGATGGATGAAGACGGGACAGACTGAATGATGGCAGTGTAGAAGATGACCAGCAGCTCCTGTGGAAGGTTGAACTTCTTGAGTTGCCTCAGGAAGTACAGTCTGCTGCTGGGCCTTCTTTCGAACAGTGTCTATGTGTGAAGACCATCTCAGGTCCTCAGAGATGGTGGTTCCTAAGAACCTGAAGTGGTCCACGGCCGATACAGTGTTGTTGAGGATGCTGGGGGGGGGGTGTATGGGGGTGGTGTTCTCCGAAGGTCCACCACCATTTCCACAGTCTTGAGTGGGTTGAGTTCAAGGTAGTTCTGACTGCACCAGTGTACCAGCCGATCCACCTGCTGTCTGTATGCAGACTCATCACCGTCGTGGATCAGTCCAATGACAGTGGTGTCATCTGCAAACAGGATGACAATGCACCAATACACACAGCAAGACTGGTGAAAGATTGGTTTGATGAACAAGAAAGTGAAGTTGAACATCTCCCATGGCCTGCACAGTCACCAGATCTAAATATTATTGAGCCACTTTGGGGTGTTTTGGAGGAGCGAGTCAGGAAACGTTTTCCTCCACCAGTATCACGTAGTGACCTGGCCACTATCCTGCAAGAAGAATGGCTTAAAATCCCTCTGACCACTGTGCAAGACTTGTATATGTCATTCCCAAGAAGAATTGACGCTGTATTGGCCGCAAAAGGAGGCCCTACACCATACTAATAAATTATTGTGGTCTAAAACCAGGTGTTTCAGTTTCATTGTCCAACCCCTGTATATTAATCTGAGTTAACATAAAATGCAATTATCTAAACACCGCACCTCTGCCTTTTTGATTCCTCAATAAATTGAATCATTGTTTGAAAACTGCTTTTTGAATTTACTCCAGGTTTGGAGGATCTTGAACATTTAAAAGTGACCAAAATAAACAGAAGAATTCTGTAAGGGGCAAACACTATGAAGCAGAGATCTAGCTGATCTACAAGATCTGTTGTATAGACGCTTCAAAACAATTAGGCTCGTTATGTTAATAGTTAAAATTGAAGGTGTTTCACTGCTACAACCCTCAAGCATGGTTCAACTAAGCTAACCACTGTTTTAATTTTTATCTTAAACACACTTTTGCTGACGTGTAGACATAAAGTATAAAATGCAGGGTTTTCCAGCATGGAAAACCCTGAACCTCCATCCCCCCTCTGTTGTAACATACCTAGGAGAGTACTTACGTAGCTATATGTGTCCACAGAACAATGGATTTATGACTAAGCTTAAGCCATATAGAAGGAAATAGCCTATAAAAGACAAATGTCATAAATTTCAAAAGGCCTCTGATTCATTGTCCCTCCTACATCCTTGTTCAAATGTCCTGTAATGCAGCAGGAGCTATCAGAGGCCCGTCAGCACTGAAAGATGAATAGAAGATGTTTCATGCTGAGTGTGATGATAGGAGCACTGTTAGTCTGCAAGAAGAAAACTTGCAACAAAGGAGTCTACTTTTTCTCAAACAAACAATAATTACTGCATTTCTGGATTAGATCTTTTTATCTACACACAGTTGAAATAAAATAATTGCGTTACAAATATTGGTATTTTTCAGTTAAGTCTTTGGAAAACCTTTTAAGTTAATGTTTTTAATACATTCTATGTTTTTTCCATGTGTATTCAGCCCCCTCAATCGTCACTTTGTAGAATCAACTTTTGTTGAAATTAGCTGCAAGTCATATAAAGCCTGTTTCCACCAGCTTTCCATACTTGGAAATGTTCGCATATTCTTATTTGGAAAATAGATCAAATTCAGTCAGATTGCAAGGAGATTAACTGTGAACATCAATTTCCAGGTCCTGCCACAGATTCTCAACAGGATTTTAGTCTGGACTTTGACTGGGGCATTGTAACAAATGAATATGCTTTGACATAAACTATTCCATCTTATCTCCAGCTCTATGTTTAGGGTCATCCTCCTGCTGGAAGGTGAACCTCAACCACTTGTCTCAAGTTTTTTGAAGCCCGTTTTTTTCACAATTCTCCTGTATTTAGCTCCATCCATTCTCCCATCCAACTCTTGCCAGCACCCTATCCCTGCTGAAGAGAAGCAGTCCCTCAGCATGATGCTGCCACCACTGTGTGTCATGATGGGGATTTTGTTTTCAGAATGGGGGAGTTTAGTTTTCTGCTACATTGTGTTTTTCAGATAGGCTATAACAATTCATGAGACGAATCTTCTTGAGCTGATTTTATGTAATAACATCAGAGTAAAGTGAGCCGGAAAAATACACACACCACACATTTTTAAGTGCTAAGAATTTTAAAGATGCATTATTTCTCCCCCCCCACACACACACACTTAGACAGCAAAAGTTCAAGGAGCGTATACCTGTGCAAGGCACTATATATGGTGTATAGATGAGGAAGAAAGCATCTGCAGGTTGTTGCTTTCCTTTAAAAAAAACTCCCAGAAAACCACCCAAAATTGTTTATATCGTTACCTTATATCCATCTCATTTTCAACATTTGCTAGATAAACTTTTACACAGGCAGACATCCTGTTACTACATTTTATTATTACTCAAGTCCCGCACATGTCAGGACTTGAATAAAACAAATATCCCCCATGAAAACACTCAAAGGTGCATACCTAAACTGTTGATTGATAAGTAAAGAAAATTGTGGATGATTATATGTGAGCTGACAATCACATATAATCTTGCAGGGTTCAACTGAAAGTTTTGAAATCTTGAGTTAAGTGCAGTACACCTTTTTTTCTTCAGCCCTGAATAACTAGTGAAAAAATGACTTATTCTGCATTGTGTAAGAAGCTTAAATTGATTTAACCATCACACCCACATAGCCATCGTAAGGCAGCGGCTCCCCATTCACAGCTAGCACACTGAGGGCTCTACCTCCGACTAATTCAGACAGAGGTCGAATTTTGTGATCAAGGAGAAATGTTTTTACCCAGTGATGGTCTAAAAGACTCACTTGGGCACCTGTGTCAAGCAAACAGTCCACTGCATAACTGTGAATGTAACACTTGATTTTACATTTCTTTCCTACCAGCTGAGCAACTCTGTCTCCTGTGTCAGTCTCTCTGTTTTGCAGCAATGGACTCACCAAGTTACTCTTAACATGGGCAAGTTCTTCTGTGTGCATGTTTGATGGGTTTGTGCATGGCTGCCTGCGTTCACTGAATGAGGGTGCATTAGCAGAGAACTGATAACTGCTTTTTCTTTGTCCTTTCATAAGACATCCAACTGCCCGATGGCCTGTCTCACCACAGGTGAAGCAGTGATTGCAAGAGTTGGCACCTCTCTCAATACAGTTGGGGCAACTTGGTTGTCTTATTGTGTTCCTGGATTTATGCTTTGGGTACATACATTGGCAAGTCGGCTCCAGTGTCTGTTTAGCTGTAAGACACTCCACCACTTTTGTTAGATTTTCCACCTTCTCACTTAGTTCTTCTATGACTTTATTTTTGCTTTTTCCTTTCCAGTCCTTTTTCTCAACGTCTCTTTCAGTCTCAATTGGGCAGTGTGAGCATGAGTTACCTTTTGACGAGCAAAATGTCCCAGTCTTCTTTGTCGCTCACCCTCCTCACTTGACACTTTGTTAACTCTTCTTATTAGAGCCTCATCTGAAACAGTATGGTCAGACAGCAGTGGTTTAAGTTCACTTCGAATATCACTGTACTTTGGGAGAAAGCCCTGGTGAATAGTGCGGAGAAATACATTCTGAATTGTTTGTGGCTCATATTCAAAGTCCAGGTTATCTTGTTTGGAAGCAAAAATTACCTTCTGTTTCAGTCCAATCAACCTGTAAAGAAACTGTTGGGGGGTCTCATGTTCATGTTGCTTTGTGCTCATCAACTCCTGAAATAACTCACTCCCACTCTTTTCACTCAAGTGTGATTGTAGCAGGCTCTTTAGTTCTCTGGCAGTCAGATCATCTTTGCTGATCAGCATATCCTTAAATTGTCCTGGTTTGATGATACGAAGTACACCTTGGATGATTTCTCCCTCTGTGTGCTTGGCCTGCAGCCCCTCATCCATCTGCTTGCACAGTCCATGATAACTGTCAGAGGTGTTGTCCCCAATTTGACCCCCATTTACTTTAAACTCCCTACGCTGCAGGAATGGTAAGTCTTTCAGGGAAACCATCTGATCAGGCTTGGAGTGGTGAGAATCATTGGTGGAGCTGTGAGTGGCTACTGCTATTAATCAGAAAAAGGCGGACCCAAGATTCAGCCAGACACAGTACTGGAAGTTTAAAAGGTTTATTCAGCCACAGGAAAATGTCACACAGGTAACACTCCTCACAGCTTCCAGGAATCACTGAGGCAGAAAGAGGGATTAGTGACTTGTAGTCTCTCCAGATTTTGCAGGGATCAGAAAAGCCACTAACCTGCTTTTGTCTTGAGTGGAACTTGAAACCCAGAGGGGAAACCTCAATGGGCGACAGGCGGTGATCTCCACAGCACAGGTAAGAAGTGACTCCAAGCTGAATAATCCAAGGGCTAGGCTGGCTCAATAATCCAAGGACAGAAACAGGGTCAACGATAGGAACAAGAAGCATCAGGCAAGGGGCAGGCAGAGGCATAAACCAGATGCAGGAAACAAGGTCGACAACCAAAATCCAAATAGTCCGACAGGGAGCAGGCAGAGGCATAAATCCAAAAGGCAAGGCAAGGTCAAGAACAATGATCAGACAGGAAGGAACGCTGGATATCTACTCAAACAATGGCTTTCAAAAATCTGGCACTGTCTGCTTGTCAGAGTCAGTATATATCAGGGAAGACACAGGTGCTTGGCATTCCACAGATTGCACTACACTGCAGCAGCCACCAGGTGCATCTAATCTGCTGATTGCAGCCAGGGAGACAAGGTAGAGCAGACGTGCCAGAATCAGAACAGCTACCTGTGTATCTCTGATCTGAGGGGTGTGCACAATACAGTTCCTTCTCAAAATATTAGCATATTGTGACAAAGTTCATTATTTTCCATAATGTCATGATGAAAATTTAACATTCATATATATTTCATTGCACACTGAAATATTTCAGGTCTTTTATTATCTTAATACGGATGATTTTGGCATACAGCTCATGAAAACCCAAAATTCCTATCTCACAAAATTAGCATATTATTAAAAGGGTCTCTAAACGAGCTATGAACCTAATCATCTGAATCAACGAGTTAACTCTAAACACCTGCAAAAGATTCCTGAGGCCTTTAAAACTCCCAGCCTGGTTCATCACTCAAAACCCCAATCATGGGTAAGACTGCCGACCTGACTGCTGTCCAGAAGGCCACTATTGACACCCTCAAGCAAGAGGGTAAGACACAGAAAGAAATTTCTGAACGAATAGGCTGTTCCCAGAGTGCTGTATCAAGGCACCTCAGTGGGAAGTCTGTGGGAAGGAAAAAGTGTGGCAGAAAATCGCTGCACAACTGAGAAGAGGTGACCGGACCCTGAGGAAGATTGTGGAGAAGGGCCGATTCCAGACCTTGGGGGACCTGCGGAAGCAGTGGACTGAGTCTGGAGTAGAAACATCCAGAGCCACCGTGCACACGCGTGTGCAGGAAATGGGCTACAGGTGCCGCATTCCCCAGACCTGGGCTACAGAGAAGCAGCACTGGACTGTTGCTCAGTGGTCCAAAGTACTTTTTTCGGATGAAAGCAAATTCTGCATGTCATTCGGAAATCAAGGTGCCAGAGTCTGGAGGAAGACTGGGGAGAAGGAAATGCCAAAATGCCAGAAGTCCAGTGTCAAGTACCCACAGTCAGTGATGGTCTGGGGTGCCGTGTCAGCTGCTGGTGTTGGTCCACTGTATTTTATCAAGGGCAGGGTCAATGCAGCTAGCTATCAGGAGATTTTGGAGCACTTCATGCTTCCATCTGCTGAAAAGCTTTATGGAGATGAAGATTTCATTTTTCAGCACGACCTGGCACCTGCTCACAGTGCCAAAACCACTGGTAAATTTGGTTTGGTGATACCATGGTTTACTGACCATGGTATCACTGTGCTCAATTGGCCTGCCAACTCTCCTGACCTGAACCCCATAGAGAATCTGTGGGATATTGTGAAGAGAACGTTGAGAGACTCAAGACTCAACACTCTGGATGACCTAAAGGCCGCTATCGAAGCATCCTGGGCCTCCATAAGACCTCAGCAGTGCCACAGGCTGATTGCCTCCATGCCACGCCGCATTGAAGCAGTCATTTCTGTAAAAGGATTCCCGACCAAGTATTGAGTGCATAACTGTACATGATTATTTGAAGGTTGACGTTTTTTGTATTAAAAACACTTTTCTTTTATTGGTCGGATGAAATATGCTAATTTTGTGAGATAGGAATGTTGGGTTTTCATGAGCTGTATGCCAAAATCATCCGTATTAAGACAATAAAAGACCTGAAATATTTCAGTTAGTGTGCAATGAATCTAAAATATATGAATGTTAAATTTTCATCTTTACATTATGGAAAATAATGAACTTTATCACAATATGCTAATATTTTGAGAAGGACCTGTATAGTCAAAACAATTCTCTTCCTCATCCTGTGTAATGTTCGCCGGGTCCAGGTCTGGTACTGGTGTGATATTTGTGGCAACCTGAAAGAGTTCTTCTGCTGTCAACTGCTGAAGACTTTTCTTTATCTTCCATGTGGGAGTTTTCCTTTCAGCAGTCGCCATCTTGTGTCCTGTGGCCAGCGATTCCTAACAGCATGGTTAGCTTGAGCAAGCAGCACGTCCCTCCTGTAGCCGCAGTCCCTTCACAATCTGTAGACCTGTGGCTCCGTCAGCTGCACGTCTGTTGCTCGCCCTCGTCTGTGATGTCAGCCTTGGGTTCCTTGGTTATGGGATCAGCATCATCTATCACAGCATGCCAATCCCCATACGGGCCACCAAAATTATGGTACAGGCCTCAAAAGAGATCTGCGTTTTAGCCAGATTAATACCCTGTGTTTTGCAGGAAAAAGTACAGACGACACGTTAGATGCGGTCTGTCGGCAGGCAGGCTCTGCTCAGATTTATTACCAGAAAAATCACAATAATAAACAATGCACCTCAATCTTACTTCAGTTTCACAATACTTAATGCCTCTTAACATTTTCCCAAATTCCAAGTTACTTCTTGGTTCATTCTTGTATACAGAAATTACTATGGTTCCATTTAGAGTTTACTTTCACTTAAGTTTGGAGCGTTTATTTCACTCTAATAACGTACAACTTAAGAATACGTAATATAAATGATTTACCTGCTCCTCTAAACCAATTACTGAACAACTCTTAACATATAAACCATCTGTTTACAGCAAACACATTCACAGCTACAATACATAAAAATATGAAATCAATATTACCCAAAAACTCCTAGACTCTTCCATGAATTAAGATACTCACATTAAATCAAATATTCTAAAAGTAACACATGTCGTGGAGCCATATTTAAACTAAATGAAACATGCTAAGATCTGCCATCTTTACCAATACACACTAATAGTGTTGTAATTATGACTCTGAGAATATTATTTAATATTTAATATTAATATTTTAATATTTTATCAAATAATATTTCGGTCTGTTAAAGGTTGTCCTGTGAATACCAGCCCATTAAGGCGATGGCATTAGGACAAAATTGAAAGGTGTGAGACGAGCTCTGACATTATTGAACAGCATAAACTCTACACACACGGAATGAATTCACACAATTTCCTAAAGTACAAGAATTTATTAACAAAAATAAGTCAACTCAAAGTCAAACATATTTCAATCAACAAACTCTTTACTATGCTAAAACAATCCAACTAAACTA
Organism: Girardinichthys multiradiatus; assembly: GCF_021462225.1. NCBI lineage: Eukaryota > Metazoa > Chordata > Actinopteri > Cyprinodontiformes > Goodeidae > Girardinichthys > Girardinichthys multiradiatus. The sequence goes on from NC_061804.1 coordinate 7,572,588, forward strand.
CCAAGCAGAATTAAAGAATAACAAAGACTAATGGGCTATGTACAATATAAACAAGTTGATTAAAGATGATTAGAAATCATGACCAAAAGAGTGATGCAACATTACCATGCAATGTTTATGTTTGAGAACCAAGGATTATCTTGAAGAATCTGGAAGTGAAGTTAAGTTAGTCTTGGAACCAACTTAGGAAATAATCAGCAACATTTAGACAACCCTTCACAATGCAAGATCAGATAAAATATTATTTTAATAAAATAATGTTTTAAATAATGATCTGCTGAATAAAACCAACCTTCTGGATGACTAATTCTCAACAGTGTCTCATTAGCTGCCTTCATTTATTCAAATAATATTTGAAGAAATAATATTAAGGTAATATTTTGGAAACGAGCCAAATCTTTCTGGAGAAATGGGGCTTAATGGTGTTTACTTAATTATCAAATCTAGTGAATGATGTTCAGGGACTATTATTCACTAGCTTGAAACTAACAGCCTTCCTGTTAAATACGCTTTAGTAGCAAGCACGTGTTCTTACCGGTTAGCAGTTGAGCTAACAAAGAAGTGGATAGCTTAGCACCAGAAACAAACACATATCTTTAAAATACCTCGGTTAATATAAGGGTTAAAATGCATAAGCGCAGATGCGCAATGTTCTGTTTAAAAAATCACCCTTTAAATAAAGTTCGTCTTAACTTTAAAAACATACAAAAACACAAACCGGCACGTGTGTTGCAGATAGCCTGCTAGCACTAAGGTAGCCGAGTTTCACAAAAACAAAACTAAACTTCATAAATGAAAACGTTCAGATTATTTCATCCTAACTGTTAATCTGCCCAAACCTAACCTCTGACCATGGTGAGGAAATGTTGTCCAAGGGGCGATGAAGTTTGAAGAAGGTATCCACATTGAACAAAGGGTTAGCTTCTCGCTAACCTCCTTAGCTTCTCACGATCAGAAGGTGCGTTCGTTCTATGAACAAAAAGGTTAGCTCCGGAGCTGTAGCTGGGGGGCTCGTTCTGTCCGCTGCGGTCTCTGCTGTCTTCCTTCTAGACTGGGAGACCGGGTCTTTGCAGGGGCTTCTCTCGAACACCGTTTGCGTCTGCGGGGCTCGGAGAGACAGTCAATAGATGCTTGTACCTTAATTACCCCGTTCATGAATGAAAATACCGGATACACAGACAGTGTTTCATCCATACTTATCTTTGCATAGGATCGATGATCGTATGGCTTCCTTGGATCCAGTTGAAGAGTTTATGTCTTTTTGCCAGCAAATAGATATCAGCGCGCTGGGCCTCCCCTGACCGGTCCTTCTCGAAGGCCGTGTGGAAAGAGGGCAGATGTAGCAACAGCTGTGCTTTTATTTGGGTAGCGGCATCACAGGAAGTCCACAGTTATCCCGTTTCCTGGCTGTGCCGGAAGAAGGTTAATGCACTTTATTTTGAAAGTTCCAGAAAAGTCCGTACCGGAGTTTAATGTTGAAATCCATGGCTGTGGGTCCCAACAATAGTAAATCACACTCACTAATACAGGACACAATAAGTCTCCTTTTCTAATTTAATAACTTATCTTCAGGAATAGAAGTCAGCACATTCGGAACTAAAGGCGTTCTTCAACCCTTAGGAGTGATTTGGGACCAACATACCCATGCTACTAACCAGTGTTTTGCAGGAAAAAGCACAGACGACATGTTAGATGCGGTCTGTCGGCAGGCAGGCTTTGCTCTGAGCTCCCAGCAACCGCCACACCCAGCACACACCTCTGGGAGCAACTCTCTCTGCTGATGAAGCAGGGGAATTGCAACTACAGCCCAACTAAAATCAGGACCTTCTTCATTAATAAACGAACATATTAAATTATTCCACAATGTTTCTACCTTGGAGGGTATCACATGTAGCTACGTTTACATGGACATAAGTAATCAGACTAAACAGCCGATTGGACTAAGAATGTGTCATGTAAACATGGCAGTCGGAATATTCTGATCAGATTCAGCAGGATCAGAATGAAATTGTCATCTGATTGAGAGGGGTGGTTTATGCCAATTGACAGTCCGATAGACATGCATGTAAACGCTTGACAGGATCAAGTTATTCTGAATAAGGCAAACTGACCTGAGTGCGCATGTGCACCCCACGTCAACGTGATGTATTTCCGCCTTGAGTGGCTAGTCGCTCTAGGTAGATGCTAGCATAATATTCTGATCGGCAAGTTTACATGACAGACAATTTAACAGCATTAGTAAATCCTGCAAACATTAAAAATAGAAGTGTCACAGGGCTGTTAGGTGTTAAAAGCACTTCTAAATAAATGCGTTTTTAACTTATCTTTAAACAAGATGTAAACAGGCTCTTTCAGCGCATGAAAACAAAGAAAGCTGGAGGACCTGATAACGTCTCCCCATCATGCCTGAAGGCCTCTGCAAATCAACTCGCTCCGATCTTCACAAGGATCTTCAACAAGTCACTGGAGAAATGTGAGGTCCCCTCCTGCCTCAAACGATCCACCATCATCCCGGTGCCCAAGAAACCCACCATCCTAGGATTAAATGACTACAGGCCTGTAGCCCTGACGTCTGTGGTCATGAAATCCTTTGAGCGGTTGGTGTTGAAGCACCTGAAAGACATCACAGGCCCCCTGCTGGAACCCCTGCAATTTGCTTACCGAGCAAACAGGTTGGTAGATGATGCTGTTAACTTAGGTCTACACTTCATCCTGCAACACCTCGACCACCCAGGGACGTACATCAGGATTCTGTTTGTAGACTTCAGCTCAGCCTTCAACACCATCATACCAGACATCCTCCACCAGAAACTCACCCAGCTCAACGTCCCAGCCTCCACCTGTCAGTGGATCAACAGCTTCCTGACGGACCGACAGCAGCAGGTGAGACTGGGGAGCATCTTCTCCCGATCCAGATCAATAAGTACTGGTGCCCCCCCCCCAGGGGTGTGTTCTATCCCCCCGCAAATAATCAGGAATGCAGAAAGAATAATCAGGGCTGACCTTCCCTCCATCCAGGACTTATACAGGTCTAGGGTCAGGAAAAAAGCTGCTAAAATCTCTGCAGACCCCACACACCCTGCACATAAACGGTTCAGAGCTTTACCTTCAGGCCGCCGCTACAGAGCACTGTTCACTAAAACCAGCCGCCACAGAGACAGTTTCTTCCCCCAGGCTGTTTCTCTGTTGAACATTCAATAAAGTACAAAACAACAGCATACAGATGTTGCAAATGCACCTTTTTATTATATATGTGTATATTGTACATTGTAAATTTGTATATTCTGTAATGCAAAAACAGAACAAAAGAGCAAAGTGTATCGGAGTCAAATTCCTTGTTTGTATGTACGAACTTGGCAATAAAGCTAATTCTGATTCTGATTCTGATTCTGAAACAAAGAAAAATCTTTTATAGTACGCAATTCAGAAAGTAAGGAATTCCACAGCTTTGGACCAGCTACAGCAAATGAACGGTCACCCCGTTGAGAATGTAGTTGTGTAAATCTGAAGTGCTGTATATGCTCGTTTCATTAAGATGGCGCTTGATTGCAAAGGTTTTCTGATGTGTTCGGACATGTCTGGTCCCGCTGTGCCGACAGGCTGGTCGCCTCAAAGATGACCGGGTGGTCGAGGCGCGCTAAACCCGGAGAGAACAGCCGACTCTGTTTTCAAACTGCCGCTTGGTTTCCCCAATGGGTAGAAATTAAACACAGATATAGTTCAGACAGATGATATGTAATGTTAAAGTTTTGTTCATTTATTATTACTTGCTTCAAAAAAATTTTTTTCAACTTTGCCGAGAAAGTTCATATGTAATGGTTGTTCAAAAATAAATCAAACAAATGGTATTTGTCATCAATGTACTTTGTATACAGTGTTATATTGTTATATCTATGAACACAAAAATTGTTTTCAACATTTCAAATAGCTAAGAATAAAATGAAAAGATAATAAAATAAGAACATTTTAAAGAAAGGAATATAAGCCATCAGGAATATGTAAAGGGGAATAATAAAAACCATGCACAGTTATTTACAGTAGAGACAGCGGGATTAAACTTCAGGCTCCATCACAGCTCTGTGCTGTCACATTTGCTAGACAACGGAAGCTATGCTGTGGTAAGGGCGGGAACAGCTGGAGAAGGCTACACCGTCCATATTCACAGGCCATCACTACCGGCCTTCGCTGGACCCAACCCACATAGACAGGTCCTTTGAAGGATGCAGCTCCTCACCCATTCTCTAAGGGAGTGGCCGGCAACCCTATGGAGGAAGCTAATTTCAGCTGCTTGTATCTGGGATCTCGTTCTTTCGGTCATGACCCAAAATTCATGGCAATAGGTGAGGGTAGGAACGTAGATCGACCAGTAAATTGAGAGCTTTGCTTTTCGGCTTAGCTCTCTCTTCACCACAACGGACCGGCACAGTGCCCCCATTACTGCGGCAGCCGCACTGATCCATCTGTTGATCTCCGGCTCTATTCTTCCCTCACTCATGAACAAGATCCCGAGATACTTGAACTCCTCCACTTGAGGCAGGAACTCCCCTCCAACCCGAAGAGGACAAGCCACCCTTTTCCGGTCGAGAACCATGGCCTCGGATTTGGAGGAGCTGATCTTCATCCCAGCCGCTTCACACTCGGCTGCGAACCGCCCCAGCGCATGCTGTAGGTCTTGGCTAGAGGGGGCCAGCAGGACAACGTCATCCACAAAAAGAAGAGACAAAATCCACTGTTCCCCACACCAGACCCCCTCCGGCCCTTGGCTGCGCCTAGAAATCCTATCCATAAAAGTTCTGCACCGGGAACAGGTCCGACTTAGTGCTGGCAATGCAGACCAACCTCCTGCTCCACTTGTACAGAGACCGCATGGCCCCTAATAAAGGGCCCCCGATTCCATACTCCTGGAGCAACCCCCACAGGGCACCACGCTGGACACAGTCGAATGCCTTCTCCAGGTCCACAAAACACATGTGGACCGGTTGGGCAAACTCCCATGAACCCTCGATTACCCTGTAGAGGGTATAGCGCTAGTCCAGTGTTCCACGGCCGGGACAAAAACCACACTGCTCCTCCTGAGGTTCGACTATCGGCCACACTCTCCTCTCCAATACCCTGGCGTAGGCTTTACCAGGGAGGCTGAGGAGTGTGATCCCCCGTAGTTGGAACACACCCTCCAGTCACCCTTCTTATGAAGGGGGACCACTACTCCAGTCTGCCAGTCCAGGGGCACTGTCCCTGACCGCCACGCAAGAAGAAGAGGCATGTCAACCATGACATAAAATACACATTTTATATATTGAAAGAAATATTGGTGTCATTTTTTGTAATAAGTGGATTAACGCATTCTTGAACTGATTCTGAAACTTTGAATAAGACATAGGATAAGAGTTTATTTTCCCCATTAGCTACCTATAGCAAACCATGTGTTCTTTGTTTTGTGAAATACAATGGGTGAACCTTCTCGACTTTGGAAATACAACATTGTAGTGTATAGAAAGTTGTGCAGAACTGAAGTAGTAATTCCAAATTCCCACCATTTGCCATGCCAGATGCCCGAGCCAGGTCGGAGTCAACCAACACAGATCACACTGCACCAAAAGGAAACTGAATGAGCGCAACATCCACATTTTCCAAATAATTCACTAAAGAAAGACTAGATTTTTTTAAAGGCCACACCAAATTCGTTAAGCTGTGGTGGTGTGACCCAATACCTTTGGCAACATAGTATATCTGGATGCAAAACAAGGAATGAGTTGCTTTGGTCTGACTTCTGCATTCATCACTCCTTTTTATTGCATGATCCACGCATGCGCTTGCTGTACCTCTGGGCTTCTCAGTGGAGCTGATTAGAGCGTTCTCAATGTAAATAAGGAGTGGAACGAATGCTGGCGAAGGACGGCACTGAGATGGATGCTGTGTAAATGCGGGATTAGCTCTCAATGACTTGAGACATGACTTGGAATTGAATAGCTGAGCTTGTGAACATCTCTGCCTAAGGTTACCAAACCAAATACCTTTCTCTCCAAGACTACGACTTGAGATTACTACAAATGGAATCAGTCCATCCTTCCATCTAGGTAACCCACTCAAAATCTTTTGAGTGACATGGTCATAAGCCTTCTCAAGATTCCCTCCGATGGCCACCTAAGCAGTTCCATACGGGTAAATATAGGGTCCACAGCCATAACAAAAGTCCCACTGCTATTCCTGAATTCTAGGTTCGACAATCGGTCGGAGCCTGTTTTTCAACTCCCTGGAACTTTCTTGTTGCCGCTTGATAGTTTGAGAACACTTTTTGGCCCCTTTTTATCTAAGACTGGGACCACCACCCTGTTCTGCCACTGCAAAAGTGTTAAACTACCTTTTTGTTTAAAACGCACCCATATGATATATTTGTTGCAGTTCGACATCTAAAGAAAATGCTTGAGACATAAATTTACTCGTCATACAGAGTTAACAAATAGGTCTATTGGTGCCTCAGATAGATAAGTTTAACAAGATGTCCACTGGAGGTTAAGAAACAAAGACTTTGAAGTCAGACATCAGAAGTACAAGCATAACAGCAGAGCCCTTTTTTCTAATTATGTATTCATTGTGCAATTTATTATTCTCTTAGTACTCATTTCTGGATTATTGTAAGAGTTCAATATTTCACTCGACTTGGAGAGAAGCCTGCAGTGACTTGAAATGTTTTCATAATTATACTTAAGTGTTAAATTACAGTGTTCCTTTAAAAGTAAATGGGAGTTAACCAATGTGTGGATGCCATGTCCTCCTGTGCCCTCAGCCTGTTGCCAAAGACAGAAAAGAAACAACAGGAAGGAATGTGGTGCATCCAGTTTCTTATAATTGAAGGAGGTTTCGTTGGCGATGATGAAGCACCACTTGAACATATTTGGTATTCTATCTTTCTTCCTCTTTTTGTTCTTTTTTGTTGGATTAATCCTCGACCTAAATTACTTTTCATTCAAAATAACTGACAGCAAAGTGTGGCAGTTTGATTTTATTTGATCCTCCTTTTGGTTGTTGTTTTGCCCGCTATATTGCAGCCAACTTTTAGTCTCGACTTCAATAAAATAAGAGGCAGATCAGAGATGAAGTCAGCATTATCTAAGTTTCAAGCACATGTTTTACTTTGAGCAAGGCTAATTGCACTGATATAATTTTATTCTCCTTGTATTTCCTTTTATATTCAGGAAGTGATGCAAACAGATCAGATGAATGCAGTGAGTTTTTATATTGTAAGATTTGTAACAACAGCAGAAGGCCTTTAGCAGTTTTCTATGGACTTTGGCTGCTAACTTGTGTTGCTGTAAGTCATAAAAGATACGTTAGCACAACAAAAACAATTTTAACTTGGATCTATTGGATTTTTGGTACCAGCAGTCAATCACAAAGGCACAATTTGTTATCAGTATTTTAGCTGAATCTATGAAAAAAATCAAAGATTATTATTTAGGCTTGAAAGCCTAAATAATCACATTTTAGTTATTTCCAGTGATAATGAAGGTTGGTGAGTCTCTCAGGCCTTCGAAATACATTTTTCTATTAATTATGGCCATGACTTTAAAATACTGTTTATTTTGTGCAACTAGTTCTTTAAGGTCAAAGGTTTACTTTTTTTTATTTTCTAAGCACAAGTATCCCAAATGCTGTTATGGTCAAGTAAAACTAATGAAAAAAGACAACTAGGTCTAATGTATAATGAAGTGAGATATGGTTTACAACTGTGTCAAGTACTGTATTTAATATGATGATTTAAGATCACAACTAAGGATCCATTCCCACGTGTTAGGGTCCTGAACATGACTTTTTTGAATGACAAACCTTATCTCCTGATGTCTGTTGTTTCCTGTCCTGTCTCTGGTTTTATATCAGCTACACTTAATGTAGCTGCCGTAAAACATTGTGACGAAGCATGCACCTAGTGTTGCGAACATGTGTGCTGTTAGGAACGTTCAGGTGTTCCTCAAGGCTGAAAACAAAGAGTTCCCCCAGTAACTCTGAAAGCGAGTGAGGTAAAGTAACATATTTTAGAGAAAACTCCCGAGGAAGGCGTCCAGGAGGCATCCGGTATAGATGCCCGAGCCACCTCAACTGGCTCGTCTCGATGTGGAGGAGCAGCGGCTCTACTCCGAGCCCCTCCCAGATGGCTGAGCTCCTCACCCTATCTCTAAGGGAGTGCCCGGCCACCCTACGGAGGAAGCTCATTACAGCTGCTTGTATCCGGGATCTCGTTCTTTCGGTCATGACCCAAAGTTCATGGCCATAGGTGAGGGTAGGAACGTAGACCGACCGGTAAATTGAGAGCTTTGTTTTTCGGCTCAGCTCTCTCTTCACCACAACGGACCAGCACAGTGCCCCCATTACTGCGGCAGCCGCACCGATCCATCTGTCAATCTTCCGCTCCATTCTTCCCTCACTCGTGAGCAAGACTCCGAGATACTTAAACTCCTCCACTTGAGGCAGGAACTCCCCTCCAACCTGAAGAGGACAAGCCACCCTTTTCCGGCCGAGAACCATGGCCTCGGACTTGGAGGAGCTGATCTTCATCCCAGCCTCTTCACTCTTGGCTGCGAACTGCCCCAGCGCATGCTGTAGGTCTTGGCTAGAGTGGGCCAGCAGGACCACATCATCTGCAAAAAGAAGAGACGAAATCCTCTGGTCCCCAAACGAGACCCCTTCCGGCCCTTGGCTGCACCTAGAAATCCTATCCATAAAAGTTCTGCACCGGGAACAGGTCCGACTTAGTGCCGGCAATGCGGACCAAACTCCTGCTCCGCTTGTACAGAGACCAGATGGCCCCTAATAAAGGGCCCCCGATTCCATACTCATTTCATTCCATTTTAGCAACACTAGTTGGGCACCTTGAGTAAATCTTAGCTGGGATTTAAAATGGGCTTTAAGAAAGTCACTTCCTACTGTGAAACACATATAGGACCCACATGGGTCCCTCATTTCACCCAAGGTTGTCCTACCTTAAACCTATTCTGCAGTTTTCACTTCCACCTGAGACCATTTCCAACCAATATACCGTGTATAACTGTTGGCAGAATCTCATCTACGAAATATCTGTTTAATGTTGCAAAATAGATTTTTTTGCACAGTTTAATAGTCGTTTCTGAACGGGAACATTTAAAATTAGCTCCAGCACAATTGTCTGGTCTCAGTGATTTATGTGTCAAAATGTGTCAAAAAGCTACAAATGGTTGAGACTTTCCCACAGATTGCCATCACATAGGTGCCTGAAATTTAAAAAGCTGTAAACTTGCACAATAAGACATTAGAAGCTGTCATGGTATGTTTCAACAGATAAGGACAGAACATTCTAATAACGTTTCTGTGGTGCAATCACAACAGCAAACTGGTTAGCTCCTGATTTCTGAGGAAGAACTCCTGGTAGGATGAGCAACATGAGCAACTTGTTAATACAAATGTGTGTCATGATTCAGGCCTCGAGTGTGGAACGAACAGTCCGTATAGAGAGGAAACCGCATCCAACCTCACCTCTGCTAATAAAATGTGTTCCTTTGTCTAGCACAGATAAAGGTTTCTGAGACAAAGTGCAAAGGGGATTTTCTTGCCCCTTTCTTCTTAACAGTCTTCTGTTAAATCTAGATTTGTGGAGAGTACCAATAATAGCATTATGAACAGAATCTCCTACCTGAGCTGTTGATCTCTGCAGCTCCTCCAGTGTTATTGAGTCTCTTAGCTGCTCCTCTGATGACGTCTCTCTAAGTTAAGGTGGATGGTTTGCAGTTGTGAAATATTCTTCCCATTTTCAGATAACAGATTGAACAGAGCTTTGTGATATGTTCTAAGCTTGGGAGATTGTTTTGTAACCTAACCCTGCTCCGTCTGCTGTGTTCATTGGCCTTCATGATGCTGCTTGTTTAATAATGCTCTCTAATAAACCTCTGAGGCCTTCACAGAACTCCTAGATTTATACTGAGATTAAATTACATCAATAAATTACACTATTTACCAATTAAGGGACATTTAAAAGCAATTGGCTGAATTAGATTTAACTTAAGGGTATCAGAGTATCAGTTGTGTACAATTTGTGTACAATTTGCTAATGTGTTGCCGTTATTTGTAAAGCTACAAAATCTATATATGGAATTGTGGAGATATAGAAGCATGAATGACATCCAAGAAATCACCAAAAATATTTTCATTGTGATTTTCATCTCTTTTTAGGCATTTCATCCAGTTTAGGCACTCTAATATTGGAATCAGCTGTGATATATGCCTATTTTCTTCTTTCCCCTCTTTCTCATTTTGCTTCCCAAACTCATTATGGGCAATGTCATTTGTGTCCACTGTGAGCATCTGCTGCAGTGAGACTCTGCCCCACTGGCTAAATATTACGTTAGCATCAAAAATGCAAGTTCATAACACTTGGATTATATTAGGGAACAATTCATGCACTCCAATCAGTCCCGTGTGATATGAACATTGTCAACACTGATATTGCAAAGACAATATATTTGCTATATATTGTGCATTCTTAGACTGACTTAAATAAACATTTTCACAACTTGTGCATTGATCAAAACAGTGTGACAATTCTAGTCTTATCTGCAAATATTTAAAGTGATGCTCAAAAAAGCTTTATTTTACAAACAATCTTGAAAGCTATCCTTTTTTGACCTTACATTAAACAGTGAAAGGATGCAATGTGATGGTGACGTTGCCACTTCTCAAAGAAGAGGGATAGTTATTCATTAATTTATTTTCTCAGTAGGTATTTTAATAGTTATCTTTTCCTTTCTTACCTCCTTTTCTTCAGAGCTCAGCATATAAACCATTATGAGAAGAAAAAGAAAAGATTTTGAATATTTATTGGTTATTACAGTAAGTCAGTGACCCATGAATCAAAGTGTAATCCACTTCAAAGTTCTTTCCGCATGCATGTGAATGTAGGTTCTCAGGAAAATCATTCACTTTTTCCTGAGAATGCACCCATAAGTAATTTGCATCGTTATGTGAAATAACGGCTCATGCAGCTCCTTCATGTTTGGGAGTTTGATTTTATTTACTTCTCAGTGGCAACAGGGTAGATTAAGCAAATCATAAAATCACAAACACGGCAGTAAATGCAAGCTGTTTCCTTTACGGTTTCCCTTTTCTACTGCATTAACGTCAAGTCTGATATTTAAGGCAAATCACAAAACTGGACATTGTGATTTTTAACTGCCGTTAAAAAAAAACGTACACATCAGGGTGTGAACTTCTATAACTCAGCGGATCAACACCAGCAAACAAAGGTGATGGATCCTTAGGATGTAATTAAATCATAAAATAACCGGTTTTGCAATTCTTAGGGAATTTCACAAGGCTTGATGACAGTGCCATTTAAAATGGAAATCCCAAACAAAAAGTCTGCTTAAAAATGTGCTTCTTTTGACATAATGACTTAAAATGTTATGTATTATTGTTCTGGTTAACTTCTTTTGTTACCCGGGATGACTTAGACTTTAATGTTTGATGTTCCACATTTTATCAGATTTCATAAAGCAAAAGAAAGGCAGAAATAATATACTTTGAAAATTTTTTTATAAACAGAAATGTTAACAAAAATGTTGTCATTTGTATCAGTGTTGTAGGAGGACAAAGATAAAAAATAGCAAAGCTAAAACCAAATCTTACATACAAACTAGCATTATTGAAGCAGTTGCTACGAGATGTTGGAAAGTTGCATATATAAACTGTATATGGATATTTTATTATTAGCCTCTTGGGGTTTTTCACAAGGACAAAAAATAACTGCTTGTTGTTCATTACAAGCTAGTGTTAGCACTAGTCGCCAAAAATACAAAACTATTCAAGTTGTGGAATATTTTATTTCCATTTATTGTGTGTCCATTTTTTGTTTGTTGTTTTTGATTGTTTTAAAGAAGGACAGAAATAAATAAGTCAGTTGAAACCGGATCTCCACGTTTTCCTGTTGACAGAGGCTGGCCTTAGCACTGTTGCACAGATGATCAGTTAATTTTGTTGATACAATAGAATGGTTCTACAATAGTTCCTGTTTATTTAAAAGCCAGTCTTACTAATGTAGTACAGCTAGTCCCTAAAAGGTTAATATTTTGCATATATGGAGTTTTGACGGAAATTCAATCTAGAAGACTCACCTCCACCACCGGCTCCGTACTATGACTCCATCATGCGTCAAGTCTGCATTCCTCCTCAGCCAATCACCCTTCAAGGCTTCACTTTTAAGGACTTCCAACCATGGATCTCCCTGGTCTCCCGCTGAGCTTCAACCCTCCACCACCCCATCGCCACCATCTGGCTTCCTAGCTCCTTCCAACTCCCTTATTATCGGGCCTCCACTCCATCACCAGTATGGGATCCCAGGGGGGAAGACATCTCTAATCTTAGTCCTAAATCATTCATTCAAGTTCATGTCATTCATAGCATTCATGTCTTCCTCCGGGGTCCGAGCGCCAAAGAAATAAACATCTGTTATTTAACTTCTCTAATCGGCATCTTTGTGTTTTTATTGTGAGTCTTTACAGGATTGAAATGAGATATTACAGTTGTGGGACATTTGTTCATTAGTTAATTGAATTTTAGTTTGTCTATTTAAATAAAGAAAAGACATAAAAACAGCATTTAAAAACCTATCTCCACCTCCAGTTCACATACAAGCTGGTTGGAATATTATCATTTCGCACAAATAGGCCCTACATGAAGTGGGAAAAGTAATTTTTTAAAGCGCCCAAAAGTGTTACTTTAAAATTTTAAATAAAGTTTGAATTTTATTAAAAAGTTCACTTATTTCACTAACTCAAATGAATTGAGTTAAAGTTAATTTTAGTGAAAAAAGTGACTTTTGTGAAAGTTACTTTTGAGTTACTTTAACCGTAAAAAACGAGCCTGATTGGAACACAAATTCTAATTTACTGAACATGGCTGTGTGGTTAATTATGATTTGTTGAAATATTTTTGGCAATGTGGCAGCCATGTCATTGAGTTAGATTCTAAATGAATTTTCAATATTGGTGTAGTAGTCTTGCAATCCGAAAGTTGTGGGTTCAATTCCAGCGTCCTCCTGCCACTGGGCAAAGCACTTAACCTCAAGTTGCCTACCGAGCTGCATATCGGTATATGAATGCGTGCGCGTATATGAGTGCTATTGGTTGATTGTATTTAGATTGTAAAGCGCTTTGAGTGGTTGACAGGGCTGGAAAAGTGCTATAAGTTCAGTCGATTTACCATTTTACCCATAAAATGGGTTGTTTTTTTAGGACACATTTTGAACAATTTAGGGGGAAAATCTGCGTATTCATTCGAGAGATGTCAAATGTGTTTAGGTGGCATTCCTCCAGATCTTTCTCTCTCCCTTCTGCAGTTCATCAGGTGAGCCCCACCTTCTTCCGTAGAGCCAGTCCTTCTCTGATTGGCTGAACCTTGTGTCAGTCATGTCATCCAGGTCTATACTTGTGCTCAGGTAAAGTCGACCTGAGACCTCACAATTATCAGGAGGACTGTGGATTACACCGCGCGTCTTCAGCGCCAGTATAACGCAGTTAAAGTCAGCAGTCATAAAGGCGCATACAAAACCCACTTTGTTTATAAAAAAAAACGTCACTTTTAATGGCAGCGGGAGTAGGATTAGCCATGAATCCGCCGCATATAACAGAGGAAAGGGCGGTTTTCACGCAGCTGAAGCCCGTGAGGATGTCAGGAGCGGAAGGAGCCGAGGACACGTCCGTCTTTGAGGACGTCAAGCCCCCGGTGAGAATCTCTGCCGACCCATTGAACTCCAGGCTCGGCCTACCTGGGTTTTTATTACCTTCTAGCAATGTTGTCAGGTCTTATACACAATATTTGATGGAGGCTCTGCCGCTGTTGGAATATAAACTAGTTAAGCTTCAATACCTACTTAATTACCTTTGTTTATCAGGCTACAGAAGAAGCAGCTCAACTGTAAGGTCAGGTAGGTAAAAGTCCTAAACTGACACCTGATAGGGTATAAACGCACTAATAAACCTCAGCTAGTAGCAGTTGGCTACACAAATTGTATGAAGATTTTACTTTAGTGGACATAGGTTGGTTTCTTGAAACTTTTATTTGCAACATTGTGGTAATGTGTGCACAAAGGACTTTGTAATTATTGCATTTATTCCAAACAGTAATTAGGGTTTCATGCAGGTAAAAAGACATGCAATACATCACATTTAAAACAGTTTTCAGGAAATGGTCCGTGTTTTTCTGGGATAAAAGTTGTCTTTCCCTAAATGTTCTGCAAGCTCTACACTAATGTTGGTCGGAGAGAAGCTGCTTGCACACCTTGTGGCCTGTTTCCTCAAACTCTTCACCAGCCCAGCCTGAAGAACCCATCATCCATGAGGAGGTTTGAGCTCATCCAGTGACCAGGTTGAGCTTGGAAAGGAGCAGTTATTATTTTGTCTGGCTCAACAATTTCCCTCCTATAAAGTGAATTCATGCTTACAGTGTGCCTGAATATTTCAGGAAGTAACTCGTAGCTTATTGCTCACAATCCATCGCAGCGAGATTGAGAAGCCCTTTTTGGCCTCCGTCATAAACATGGACAGCCGGACAGCTGGACAGCAGAAACATGCAGCTGCATTAAATTTACATGGCTTTACAAAGGCCCAGCGTGATCACAGCACGGCCCAAACTGAAACAGAACACCTTTTGTTGTGCTGCTGAGTTTGGTCACCTGGCCGATATTTGGTAAACAGGTGGCAAATCCGAACGCCTAAGGCTAAAAAAATAGGTCCCATATGGGCAGCAGTGCACAGCCTTGTTGTTGGCTTTTACACCTTAAAGATGTGATCTCCTTGGTGCATTGTATACTGCTGAGGGTGTTTAATCCTCGATTTTTCTGTGGCTATTCTTACTTGCATGCAACACATTCAGGTCTTAAGTATCATTGACAGAGCGACCTGGATGTTTCTGTAAACAGAGAAGGTAAGAAGCTAAATGCTGCAGCTGTTTATAAAGAGCAAGAGAGCCTTTCCTGTTTCTTTTTTTTTATGTCAACGATAGCCCAACTACTCAAACATTTCATCCAAAACAGTTATTTACCAAGTTTCTCGTATCTCGTTATCACAGTTGTTCCACCTCTTCTTTAAAAAAGGTCTCTATCTTTTTGCAGATTACTGTGGGACTCTATGTGAGCCATAAACATGAAGCACTTTACAGCCCTGACCTATTTGTGTGTTCATGGGATTCCATGAACCATAATGCTCTGCAGCTGAATACCTGATCCTTGGCAGGCCAATTCTGTATTTTTCCTGTTAATAATTGACTCGAGCATCATAATACAAAAATTTGACTTGAGGGTTCTATGGGATGTCAACGTTCTGAAGCAGGTTGTAATGAACTATAGCTTTTGTTATTTTAGGGCCACTCTGCAGCTTTGCTTGGGGTAAAATAGCTTGGATACATGTCAGTCTTTGCTTGTTTGTCATCACTGGAACTTGCGATTCTTGGTTTTATGCAAAAACATCACGTCAGGTACTCAGAAATCTGGCTAAGTCAAATTGAAAACCCTCAGGCAAATTTTTTGCAAGTGGCCGCATTGAGGAGGTTTACCTTATGTGCTCCTAATTCACCGGAGGTTTATCCAGTCTGTTTCTCAAACTGGTCGCTTTCGGTAAAAGTAAAAAAAACAAAACAAGCTCGTACTTTTCATCTGTTTTGCTTGTTTGACTCAAACAGTATTACAGAAAATTAGAGGAGAGGACAAAAAAGTCAAATCCCTCCATTGTCATGTTTTTCAACTTTCTTTTTTCCACTCTCAGACAGGTCTTTGTGTAGTTGTGTTGGTGGTTTTAAAGAGCACTTAAGCTGGCGGTGTCGTGACAGCCGCATGTTGCTCAACCTGTCTGAGCAGGGCCCGCATCTCTGCGATCCTCCCTGAGACCAGAGAGAGCACGAGGTACGCCGACCTCATGAGGAGGTCAAAGCTCATGAGGCGCTCGCCTGAATTCCCATAACAAACCGCTTTCATTAGCTGCCAGGATACCGTTTTCCTAACTCTTACAAAAAATAATCAGGTCATAGAGGTTTTTGCTTGTCTATTACATAAATAGTTTTATTAGATGTTTAAATATTTTATTTTAATGTACTAAGCCCTCAGACATTACATATTTCTGTTAAAAGTGGTCATTATCCACAGTTGCCTGTATTTGTTTGTTGTTCAGTATGACATTATGGCATTAGGAGAAGCAGGGGAAATCATTAGCATGGTCCAAAGGAAACCCAGCTCCTTTCTTTGTGTGGCCTCCCTCAATTACTGAAGCAAATATTTAGGTTTGGCTGATTAGTGCCCAGCATTTGTCACCAGCTTGTCATCAACCTCGACATCAGAATGGCCTTGGAGTCATGTGCAGACATCAGCGAAACCAGCTGAGAGCATTGGAAAATAAAAATTAAAGACGTTAGGGATGTTTTGTTGTGGTTCGTGGCAACATTTCAAAGCTTGTCACAGTGAGTAGGAAATTGGTCACAATATATGCACCTGATATAAATGATTCTAGTTTATCGTTAACGTCTCAAGTCACCTATAAATAAATATAAAAACAAACAGAATTCCAGTTATGAATAAAAAATGTCATATTCTGTTGTCCACTTTGGCTTAGGAGCAGCAAAGAGGGAAGTTAGTGCTTCCAACTGTTGTTTGTGGCAAAGCCGAAACCCGTTGCAGCGCTTTGGGCAATCTTTTATTTAGACCTAATTCAAGTTGGTGGATTTCTGTAACTCAGGAGGTAGTTTGTGGGGTATAAACCCAAATATGGGCAGGTATATTCATCAATATCCCTAAAATTATATATTTTTACAGTTTAACCATCCATTTATTGGCTAAACCTTGAAAAACACACCTCAAAGTCCGATATTTATATCCTATGTGCCTAACTAAAAGACAATCAGAAACAGGATTTTAAAGTTTTTCAAGGCTGTAGGTGTATGATTAGCTTCTACTAGTCTTACAATATGGCACTGTGGCTTAAAACAAAGTTTTATTGACCAAACATTATTATGCAAACTGAAGCCTATTCACAAAGCAGCAGATGCAGTTTCTGTTACAACTTTTGAGTCTTTAGAACAATGCAGAAACTAAAGAATAACAACCCACAATGTTCAGATATATACACAGATTTATTTTGCAACTTCTTACCGTTGGGACATTGTAAGTCATTTTCCCCGGGAGCTCTGTCTTTGGTTTAGAGAAATATTATGCTACACCGGTTCTGTAAAGGTTTGCTCAGCTTGGTAATAAATTCACTGGCTGAAGCTTGAAAATGTTAACCTGAAAGAGCTAGTCAAATTCAAAAAGTCAAGTCAAATTTATTTCTAAAGCATATTTTCCATCTGAAATAAAATAACATACATACATAGGGCAACATGGTAAAATAACAGAATCTGGTTTTTTTTTTTACAAATTTGGAAAACACTGAGTAAGAAGTAACACAAATAAAGTATTTTTTATGAATTTCTTTAAAAGATACTTGATTTGTTGCCACCTAATGGAAGGACATGCTCTTATTTGTTTGTCATATTAAAGATTAGCGCATCATCATACGTAGCTACTTAACAGAAAGTTACACAAACAGCAATTGCAATATTGTTTTATTAAAAGCAGCTATCAAAACGTTAGTAAGGTTATGAAACTGTTATGAAACCCAGTCTGCATTTTTTTTTCAGCTACCTCTGTTTCTGTACAAGCTAGCGTTGGCCACACAAAGCTGGTAACCTGTACAGGAAAAGCTACAGGAATTCCCATGATTCATTGCTTCAAACGTTGGCATATTTCTGTTCCACTTATATAGAGAAGGATAGAAGTTTAAAAAATACACAGCTAACATCAAATCTCATGGATTTTTCAGTTGTTCCACTCAGTGACCAGGCTATAATTAACAACACAAGTTGACAACAGAGTTCTTTGTATTTAGGGCTTCTAAACACACTAGCAAGACATCCATTACCAAATGTTTAAATTGCTATTAGTGACCAATTTTATTCAAACCATCAGAAGTTCATTACTGGAGCTATCATTCTGTTTTTTATAGGTCATTTTGGATTTTGAGGTGGTGGGAAACCCCTTACTTTTCCAAGTCAGGATTCTGACTCCAGCGATTTTCCAGCTGATTATTCTTACTTGGAACTCAGGAATACAAACAAATACAAACATAAATCCCAGTTAATGGCTGTTGGTGGTTCCTGACTACATTGCTTTAATGTTGCCAATTAAAAAGCAAAATCCTCCATAAGGAATGACTGTTTGGTGGTATCATTTAAGTAGAACTTTGATTCCCAGTTTATCCACACTGTTAACATAAAACAATGAAAAGGCAAGTACTTAATAATATAACATTTTTTATATGTTTCTTCTTTTTGTAGTCATTAAATGTACTGTAATTTCTAATGCTTCTCTTTATTCTGAAAAAGATTCTGATTGTATGTGTACACAGGCTGCAGATAATGAATTAATATGAAGATTTACATGTTACAGAAAAAGTCCTAGTAATAGGTCACATTCACAAAACATCTACGTATGCTGATGCAATGTTTACATTCATCTAAATGGATAATCGAATATATTTTCTTCCAAACAGTGTTTGTACCTGCTATATTAGCAGTTGTTTCATGGTCAGGTCAGTCCATTTTCTATAGCAGGATTACAGAAAACAAGTAAAGTGTATGACGCTTATTCCCAGATTCTTGTGTCGTTATATCATCAGTGGGTTTCCTGTAAGACTGAGCGCAGACGACAGGATAAGTTACAGAGTAACTTCATGGCACACAGATCAAGAACATGTCGCCAGTTACGCCTACTGATTCCTGAAGATCAATACTTAAGATATGCATCCAGATATACTCTAAGCTTTTTTTACTACCCTGGATTTTTACCGGATGTTTCTTTAGGTCTTCTCTTCCACACGAGTTCCGTCCTCCATGTGTAATCAAACTGAACAGCCCGGTTTTCCGGGCAACTTGATACCAACAGACATTCTCCATGCAGCCAAGGTTTGGCATGGTTGTGGTTTGACTAATGATTTGACTTTCAGGACAACACATGCAGCTGATTTGAATACAAGCGAGTGTTTCTGCTGAGTACAAGCTGCAGTTCGTTGGTAACCTCGCAGCAGTGGGTGAGGTGGAAGCGTGTCAGAGGAAATATTTGTATTTCTTCAGTCATCTAGGAAGATTTTTATTTTCTCCCTTTCCATTGATACTTGAATATGAAATCTTTTCTGCTGGGGTTGGTACCATGAAGATCATCTCAACCATACTGCAGACCTGTTGAAAAAATTATTCCTTTACGACCAACTTTTGAGAAAAATATAAATACAATGTATCTCCAATCCCATGGATCGATGTCTTGTATGATTCATGTAATCAGTAATCTGTGTCACGTCTGTCTCTGCCTACAGACAGTAACGTTCTTCTGTTTTCTATTGGATTTCCTGCACACACACTCACCTTATGGAGCAGCTCAGATCCGTTTTCCTTCTGCCCATCAAGAAAACCAGTATAAATTGCTTTCAGAGCTATAAACAAAAGGTGAAATCATTTTGCATTGAGGCTTGAAAATCTCAACTGTTGCTAAACTTGTAATTAGATTATGGACTCCTTCAGTTTCCTCAAACAGTAACAGTAGGAAGCAAATGATAAAATAAAAAAATTAATAAATATTACATATTAAAAAGAAAACAATTAAACAGATATAAAAAAATAAACGATTAAATAGTACATTAAAAGGAACAAATTAATTAAGCGTTCAAATATTGCACAAATAATACTATAAGATTCTGAAAAATAGCACATTAAAAAAGAACAAATGAAAATAGCGTATTATAATAAAAAATACAATACATTAAAAAGGTTAACAAAAAAGCAAAGAAATTAATGTTGTAAATAATAAAATGTTAAAAATAAATAAATATGTAAAAACTAAACAACTTAAACAATAGAAACTGAAAAAAAAAAAAATTCTAAGAAGGAAAATAAGTTTATATGCAAATCAAGAAATCAGCACTCAAACAAATCCTTTTTCGCATTAGCTGTAGTTGTTGTAAAGTTAGTTAACTGGAAATGGACTTTCAGTGTATAAATAGTTTTGTAACGTAATCTATAATCGTTTTATTAATTTTTAAGCAGTTCTCTGCATGCTACACTTTTTCCAGCATGCATTAGATTACCTCCAGATTAATTAAGGACACCAAACCTTTTATGGATTCCTGGAGGTTTATTATCGTGGTGGTAGGGCTTGGATGTGCACAGTGATGTGACTCTGTCATAATAGTGGTAGAGCCATGTGCTAACCCGGCGTGATCGGCATCTTGTAGCTGTTTTGAGAAATTGGGCCGGGACAGGGACGAGGAGGTGGTGTGATTGGGGGTTATGTGGAAAGATCATCATGGAAACGAGTTAGTCAAACATACATATAGCTTTTTGGAGAAGGGAAAATAACTCTGAAAAAAACGATTTCACAAGTCCTGAGTCAATATTAACTCTGGGCTTGTTTTTCCCATGCAGTGGGATCTACTAAATCTGTAATTTATTTTTTACTGCTAACCCAGAAAACAATATGAGCGAGGGAGGGCTCACCTTTGTTGGTCACTTTCTTGGGAAGCTAAACCGATTTCTCCTTTAGCTCTTTCCTATCAGAGACCATAAAACTGCAAAATGGTCTCAAAGGTTTGGTTTAAGCTCCAATGACCCAGAGACAATCTTGGTCCAAGCAGCCCCTTTTGGCCCCACCGCAAATATATATATATTTATTTGTCCAATTTTTATGGAGATCCAAAGGCAAATAACGTTTTGCATTCCTAAAAGTCATAAAGGAGAAGCTGTGTGCAGATTCAGCCACTTATTTTGCAGTTCACAGGCAAAGATTGTAAATCTTTTTTTTTTTTTTTTTTTTTTTTTTTTTGTTTACCTTGGAGGCTTTTTGGTCAATGGTTAGAAGGTTGCTTTGATCAGTTTGATGATTTCAGACTTTTCAAAAAATATCAGCTGCATCCACCAACAATATGAATCCACAATTAAAACCAGACCAAAAGGTCTTTTCTGCAGCCTGGTTTTTGTGCATTCAGCTGAAAGCCTTCAGAGAAACTATTATTATGCCTGCAGATCAGGTGTTCACTTTGTGAAAATGCAAATCTAAAACTTGAGGGATGGTCTTTATGTAGCACTTGGAGCTAAAGTGAGCAAAGCTTCTTTAAGGATGGAGGTGAAGGTGGACGGAAGTGTGGAAACTCCCACTATATCCCATAAAGCAGCTGATAAGAGACTGTTGTTATCAGGCTGAAAGATTCATAGCACGGCTGTTGTACATTTCTCTAATTATTAACTGGCTCCCCGCCCAAAAATATTCTCCATGTTTACCACATGAAACAATAGAGTTCTGAAGTTCAACTAGGCCTGTTTCAGGTTGGCGTTCCACAAATTGTTTGAATTGAGGACTTAAACCAAACAGCATGATCCAATGTTGCAGGAGAGAAATCTGGAGTTTTAGGAACAGTTGTAACTGTTCTCAACTAAGGGTTTAAGACCAAGGACATCCAAGGGTTCTGCTGCCGGCGTCCACTATAACACAGAATTTGGTTCTGTCCAGTTTTGAGAAGAAACAAAGCGACTATTTCTGTTTTCTACTTTTTTCCACAAAATACAGAAGTCTTTCTTCCCACTGGGCGCTCAGATTGCACTGATCATACAGCGGAGTGAGTTCACCTTTGACTGATGATGGACATCTGACCCGGCACTGCAGGACAAATACTGCAGGATTTACGAGTAGATGGCTGTAAAAACAAGAAAATATGTGAACAGCAACATGTAAAAAGGATGGTTAGGTTTTATAGCACAGATTAAGCAAACATGACAAAGCTGCATTTCTAAAAACCAAGTACACTCCATGATTTAGCTGCTTTTAGAGCCAATTTCACATTGTTGTAAAGGAATTTTTGGCTGCTCTTTACATCGTTGCCTCAGGTTATTGAGGTTTTCAGACATTAATTTCTGCAAAGCTCTTTTAAAGTTCCATTATACTTAGTATATGGGGAAGTTAATTGGACCAAGATTCCCAAGTCATAGGGCTGCAAAACAAGCCCACATCATGACGTCTCCACCACTGTTCTTGACTGTTTGAGCTGATATGCTGAGTTTGGTTTCCCCAAATACAGCGCAGTTCATTGTGGCCTCACATTCTTGATCTGGTCTCATCTGTCCCTTTTGATTCTTTTCAAACTAGCCATACTTGATCAGTCTCTTTCAAACTGTCCTGTCATAAACTTTAACCTTAAATGCCTGAATATTCTGAGATGGAGCTTTTGGTTTTTTGTTCTTTTTGTTTTTGCAGTTTCTGTATCGAGTATTACACTAACTGACTTTGGGGGGAATTTGCTTGGGCATCCTCTCTAGGGAAGAGTGCCAGCTGTGTTAAATGTTTTCCACTTGTAAATATTTTTTTTCTGCAGAATGGCATGCTTTGTAGTTTGCGAATGGCTTTATAACCTATCACAGATTGATGGATGGCAACAGTTGCTTCTCTAAGGTTGTTGCTGATGTCCCTTTGAACTGCCATTGTGTTAACACACACCAGAATGCTCTGAATCAGCAAACTGCCAACACAATCGATTTTTAGAATAAATCTATACTCTTTAGGCTAGGTTAAATTAGATAGGACCTGGTACAAACCAAATCCTTTTTTTTATTTCCTGATACTGTAGAGGGTTGGACAATTCAAGTGTTTAATAGATTTCCTTTAATGGCAAACAAACTATACCATTTCAGTCCGAGTGCCAACAAACTAATGAACCTCTAAACTTTGGTGGATGAAAACAGATCTGCAGGTTATCAACAGAGAAGAGATTGTTTTTGTGTCCGTTGGCACTCGAAGCAGAAAACCTGCATTGAAACAGTCTCTCTCTGCTCCTTTGTGCAGATAATTTTCTCAACCTCCAGGACATCAGTGCCTCATTACACTTGTTTGTTCCAAACGGCTCTATTGCAATCAAAATACTAGAGTTCATCAAGTTCACGTCCCCACTGGTCATTCATCCAGTGTTCTGCTTTGCAGAACTCAAATATGTGAAGTAATTAAGTATTTAACAGCAACAGTTCATTTTGTGTTTCAAGTTTTATTCTTCACATATCTGATCAACAGGTTTCTCTCATTACTTTCAGTTTATGTTGATGTCCCAGTTAGATTAGCTGCACTAAATTAAATTCAGTTTATTTATATATGGCTAATTCACAACACGTCGTCTCAAGGCACTTTACAAAATCAGTTCAATTGAATCATACAGATTCCAAGTCAAGTACATACTTTCTAATTAATCCTAGTTATGAACCAGTGAAGTAAAGTTCAGTTTATTTTTCAAATTGTTTAAAAAAATTGCATCAAGACAGTGAATTACATTGCATGTAGAGACAGTGGGCAGTTGCTTGCATTGCCTTTGCAGCAATCCCCCTTACTGAGCATGCATGTAGTGACAGTACAAAGTAAAACTCCCTTTTACCAGAAATAAATCTCCAGCAGAACCAGAACCAGGCTCAATTTAAGCAGCCAGTTGCCATGCCTGACTGGGGATTTGAGAGAACAGAGCAGATGCACAAAAGAACACAGAAGCACTAATCCAGAGAGCATATACAGTTAGTCACAGCAAAAGCTCAGCCAGTAGCTATGTCTAGGGGAGAGACAAGGTTAAACACTGAAAGGCAGGGCCAAGTTTATCATCTGTAGAAGAACATTAAGTTGTTGGCAGCCATAGCTCAGCCGATTCCTCCATCCAGGAAGGTGTTGCATCTAAACACAGAGCCAGGCCAAATATAGCTTCTAGGAAGAGAAGAAACAGCAAGAGAACATAGATTAAAACGTAAGTAGGAAAATGTAGCAGAGTGAGGGAAAATGGTTATTATATCCTCCAGCAGCTTAAGCATATAGCAGCATTACTACAGAGAATAACTGAGGATAACCTACCCACTCTAACAATAAAGTTTTAAGCCTAGTCTTAAAAGTAGACAGGGTGTCTGCTTCACGGACTAAAGCTGGGATCTGGTTCCACAGGAGAGGAGCCTGATAACTAAAGGATCTGCCTCCCATTCTACTTCTAGAGACTCTAGGAACCACCAGTAAACCTGCAGTCTGAGAACAAAGTGCTCTGTTAGGAATATATGGACCAATCAGATCTCTGATGTATGATGGAGCTAGATCATTAAGGGCTTATATGTGAGGAGGAGAATTTTAAATTCTATTCTAGAATTCATAGAAAATATGACCTCTGCTTTTAATTTTAATCAGAACTCTTGCTGCAGCATTTTGGATCTTCTTTGTGCATCACATACATCACACACTTCTCTTGCTTGGTTTAGCTCTCTGATACTAGCTCTGTCAGTTTTGTCTCTCACTGTTGTGTTTTTCCACACTGAACACAGTTGTCCTCCTCCCCGTGTGTCCATCGTCTTTGTGGGGTTAGGATTTGTCTGGCAGGTTTATTTTTACTCCACGGTATTTAGGTTTTGCAGTGTCTTTCTCTTGCCTTTGTTTTGGTTCGTCTGAGAGCTTTTTTTCACTGTTTGTCTCCTTCATGCATCTACCCAATGGTCACGCCCATGGAGTTATCTCACCACCCGTCTGAGTGCGCAGGTGTATGTGTGTGAACAGTCTGGATGTAGGCAGGACCTCTTAGAATTTGTGCATATTTTAAAGTGTGTGTGTGTGTGTGTGTGTGTGTGTGTGTGTGTGTGTGTGTGTGTGTGTGGTCTGTGCTGCTGGACTCTTAACTTAACAGCTCGTGCACTGCCCGCTTCATGGATTCTGAATGACACACACCAGTTAATTAGGGATGAAGATCAGATAATGGCTCCCAGTCAAACAGGAAAATACCTGCCATTTATTTTACTCCTCACTCAACATGTCCAGTCTTGCTGCTTGAAAATATGTCTCCGTGTTTGCCACAGATCGTCAAGCTGTAGGGCTGTAGGAAGAGTTGAGATGAAAGGACAAATACGGCGCTTTGCAAACTTATTCACATCCCAACTTCACATTGTTTTGTCACATAAAGGTGTCAATAAAATCCAGTTCCACCAATTGACAGAAGACCCCAAATTAGCGACATCATGAAGACCGAGAAAAACAGCAGGTACGTCAGGGAGGAAGCTTTGTAGACATTTAAACCAGGGTTAGTTTCTTAAGCAAAATCCCAAAACATCTCACAGAGCTTTGTTAAGTCCATCATCTGAACATGGAAACTGTAGAGGAGCTGCAGAGATCCACAGTTTAGGTGGGATAATCTGTTGACTAATTATTCATCAATCTACCCTTTATTTAATTTTTGAATAAAAATCTCAAGAAGCCCTGTTCGCAGTTCAGATCAAAGCATATTCATGTGTTATAATGGCCTAGTCAAAGTCCCGACCTAAATCTAGTTGTGAATCTTTGGCAAGACTTAGAAATTGACTCTCACAAAACACTCTCCATCAAATCTGACTGAGCTTGAGCTGTTTTTTCTTTAATGTGTTTGAGTTATTTACTACCTTGTGTTGACCAATCACATAATATTCCAATAAAATATAAAGTTTGTGTTGGTGGCGTGACAAAATGTGGAAAGGTTCTTGGGGTGTTTAAGAAAACTTAAACCTGTCACTTCCTGCCTGTGATTTCCTTTTCCATGAAAGCACAACAAACAAGCACAGAGAAGTGATTGCAGAAATTTCTAACTTATGCATTTCTCACCGAACAGTTCATTTGTTAGTCTTTGGTCCTGTAACAGACAGCAGTGTTAAACACAGGTTGTATTCTTTAAAAGGGAAAAATGAAATGTTGGTGAATTCCCTCTCTGGTCCTGGTCTTTTTCCTGGCTATTTGTCAGCTGAGTGAGCTCTGGAGGGAAACTGGAATGTTGAATCGTCGTGAAAGACGAAAGGTTTCTCAAACTCTATTTGTTCTTTTCAGATGTTTTTTTTTTATCTCTGTGGAAATGTTTTAGGATTGCTGTAACCAAACACATGATGCTGCAGCAAATGCAGTTGATGATTGCGTAGAAGAAAAAGAGACCTACTGCCAACCGTTACGGCTACAAAGCACCGGTTAAAAAGCAATGCATCTTTACAAAGTTAGTCCCTAAAACTCAACTTCTGTTGTTTTTATTTTAGATTCAGCTAGAACTGGACAAATACCTTCCCCTGGTCAGCAGCCCCCTCCTGACTGCCTCCACTGACACCGACAAGAAGTACAGACGAGAGAGCGCGTCTGTGGTCGACGAGTACTTCTCAGAGGACAAACCTTCTGCCCCTTACAGCCTCAACATCAACCTCATCCTTCCCAGCACCACCCACCTCCGCACAGGCCTCTACAGGATCAGTAACCCCAAAACCCTCACGCCACAGCAGATCAAGACAGAACCAGGACTGGAGGTGCCCTGCTCCATCCCAGCCACCACCCAGGCACTGCCAGACTTCACGTCAGTCTTCAGCGTGCCGCCTGTAGTCAACAATGTTTTCATCAAACCAGATATGAGCTCTGGAGCAGGTGTAACCATCTCTGCAGCAGCCCAGCAGCAGCCACATTTAGACACAGAGCTGCAGATTGGACCCCCGCCCCCCCCAGCCGCAGGTCTACCACATGCCCATCACCAGCTCAGACCTCCCCTTGTCCCATAGCAGCACGGCAGCACAGGGCTCCGCCGGTGGCAGAACCATGCTGAACCTCGGCGCCCCCACTTTACCCACGGGCAACGGCAACTACATGATGCATGCCGAGCACCAGCTGCAGCAGCAGCAGCACCACAGCTACTACCAGGCCTCTGCAAACAACTCATCCCAGCCCACAGCGCCACACAGTCTGCCGCCATCACCTCCAAACTCCCAGCCAGGCAGCCCGGATGGCCAGCCTGAGCTGCTCAGCCTGGGGACGCAGCCCCCGCCTTTGTACCAGCAGCGTCTGGGAGGAATGAAGGTGACGGGACTCTCTGCCCATGCACTTCTAATGACACACGGCCAGGGCGTACTGACCGGCCCCAAATACAACAGGCGGAACAATCCAGAGCTGGAGAAGAGGAGAATCCACTTCTGTGACTATCCAGGTGGGCAGTTTGTGTATATATGAGTAAAATATGCCCATAGGTTATTATCCATAAAGCAAAATATCATCCAAAAGTTAATTTAATTTAGTAAATTCATTCGGAGTGAAACAGAAGAAGATGGCTTTTAATATTTAAACATATGCATAGGAACTGTAGTGGAATGGAAAAGTATGCACAAGCAAAAGGGATGACTGCACCTTTGAGCGGATTGTGAAGTAGCATGGACCACAAACACAGACATATCCAGGATATATCCAGGATATATCCAGGATATATCCAGGATATAGCACCTTGCTTGGGCTTAGGAGAGAAAGAGTGGACTGGTACTTAGAGGTCCCAAGTCCTCTTTTCAGATGAAAGTAAATGTAGCATTTCATTTGGAAATTCAATTCAATTCAAAAATACTTTATTAATCCCAAAAGGAAATTAAATGTTGTAGCTCATTATGAGGGTTTCTTCAAAGAGCCGTTGCTGATGGCTGTTGGGCAGGAAGGATCTCCTGTAGCGCTCCGTCTTACAGCAGATCTGAAGAAGCCTCTGACTGAAGACACTCTGTTGCTGTAGGACAGTCTCATGAAGAGGATGCTCAGGGTTCTCCATAATGTTCTTCATTTTATGAAGAATCCTTCTTTCCACAATGATCTCCGGAGGTTCCAGAGGAGTCCCCAGAACAAAGCCAGCCTTTTTTATCAGCTTGTTGAGCTTTTTTAAGTCCCTGGCTCTGATGCTGCTTCCCCAGCAGATGATGGTAGAAGAGATCACACTCTCCACAACAGACTTATAGAAGATATGCAGCATCTTGCTGCAAACACCAAAGGACCTAAGCTTCCTCAAGAAGTACAGTCTGCTCTGTCCCTTCTTGTAGATGGCTTCACAGTTGCATCTCCACTCTAGTCTGTTGTCCAGGTGAACACCGAGGTATTTATACTCCTCCACCACCTCCACTTCTTCTCCCATGATAGAAATAGTTTTTGACTTATTCCTGTTTCTCTTAAAATCTACAATCATCTCCTTTGTTTTAGTCACGTTCAAAATGAGATGATTGTTTCCACACCATGCCACAAAGCGGTCCACCACCTTCCTGTACTCATCTTCTTGTCCATCTCTGATCCACCCCACGACTGCAGAATCATCCAAGTATTTCTGCAGATGACAGGAGTCTGTCTTGTACTGGAAGTCTGAGGTGTACAGAGTGAAAAGGAATGGTGAGAGTACCGTCCCCTGTGGTGCTCCTGTGCTGCTGACTACCTGGTTAGACTCATAACCCTTCAGTCTCACAAACTGTGGTCTGTTTGTCAGGTAGTCTTTGATCCAGGAGATTGTTGAGGCCTCCACCTGAGTCTTCTAGAGTTACTGACAAAGTAAATCAGGTTGGATTGTATTAAATGCACTGGAGAAATCAAAGAACATGATCCTCACAGTGCTGCTGGCTTTGTCCAGATGACAGTGGGTTTGTTGAAGTAAATCAAGGTCTCAGAGTCTGGAGGAAGAGTGGAGAGGCACAGAATCCAAGCTGCTTCACATCCGATGTGAAGTTTCCACAGTCAGTTATGATTTGGGGTTCCATATCCTCTGTTGGTGTTAGGTGCAGTGGGTTTTATTTAAACCCAAAGTCATCGCAGCTGTCTACCAATAACTTTTAAAGTACTTTTATTTCCAAGCAGGATGTGACACATAAACCTTATGGAGAATCTGTGACGTACTGTCAAGAGGAATATGAGACACCAGAACAATCAACATAGACAAGCTGATGGCCACTAACAAAGCAACCTAAGCTACCTTAACTCCTGAGCAGAGCCACAGGCTGATCACCTCCATGCCACACTGTACACATGCAGTATTTCATGCAAAAGGAACCCCGACCAAGTATTAATGCAAATAATTATGAAAATGCACATATAAGTCTAGCCAGAACATGCCAGTGTGAAGCTTCAGGCAGAACCAGCATGCTTGTCAATGATCCTGCATCTGCACTAACTTGCCGCTTTGGATCAGCCTCTGAGCTCAGCCTCGTTCAGTCTAGACTAACTTTTCCAATACATGCTGCCCAAAAACAGTTATTCAGTCAGCACCCTGCAAGCAGACAGATTTGACAGTTTGATAAACAAATAGTTAACAACAGCAGGTTTCAGCACAACCACTCCAACAAGTTTGTCCGATTTGCAGCCAAAGCGACTGTTGTGTAAACAAACAGAAAACCAAAAGAGCACAAACATCCAAGATCGTTCAGGAAGGATTTTCCCCATCACCAGCAGGCTATTAATAATACAACAGAACCATAGAAACTGATTAGTAGTAATATTAACTGTATAAGCAAAGATTAAATGCAGAATTTAAGTCTTAAATCTGGAGCAACTGCATTATGTAAATACAAAAAAGTACAAAAAGCATAAGTTGTCTGCACAATCTACAGCTTGAAGTGATAATGCACATATTGCATCATTCTTTTTTAGAGATCTTATGGAACAATAAGTTTGTAATTTACAATATAATCAGGTTGTTTAACCTCTTCAACAGGTTTTATCTTTCTGATTTTTGTCCCTTCAGAAACTGAGAAATATAAAGTTTCGCTGCAAGCTTTTAGTTTTTCTGGAAAAATCTGTTGAAGCTGGAAAGCCTCTGGTCATAATGGGTTATAACAAATAAACAGTCACTCAGTCAGCCATTTTCTACTGCTTCTTCCATAGTGGGTCGCGACAAATAAACATAATTCAGTAATTAAGCATAATTATTAAAAATCCTCAAACAAGTTGCACTTGCATTAGAAACACAATCTATTTCATTTGAAAGGTTGTTGTAATTCTACAGGAGTGTTTGTAGGTTCATTGGGTGTGCTGATGTTTGTCCACATGCTGGCTGTTAGAGGACAGACTGTAAGCCTGTTTCTGCAGCCCGCCTTGCTCATAGTCTTCTCCATAATTTCTTCACAGGTTGCACCAAAGTTTACACAAAGAGTTCGCATCTAAAGGCACACCAAAGGACACACACAGGTGAGAAAACTCATCCAAACACAACGAGCAGAATTAGACACTTGATACAACAGCAAGTGGGTGTATTTTTTTTCTGTCTTCAATTCCTCATGCAGCTCATTTGTTTGTCCGGTACCCGACTGTTTTTTGACGAACATTTAATTTTTTTATTTATGAAGCCAAGAGTTCCACCGAATCTGTAAAATGTTAGTTTCTTCCCTTCTTTCCTTTTCTTGTCCTTTGTTTTTTGTTTTTTCCTTTCATCTTTGCTTCTTTCTTGCTTTTCTCCTTCCCTACCTCTTTTCCTCCGCTTCTCTCCTTCCTCCGCTTCTCTCCTTCCTTCCTTCCTTCTCTTTTGCTTTCTTTCATCCTTCTTACCTACTCTTCCTTCCTTTGTCTTTTCCTTACTCATGCCATTCTATCCTCCCATCCTACTGTCCTTTTCTCCCTCCCTCTCTCCTTTCTCTTTATTTCCTTCCTTTGTCTGTTCTTCCTTCCTCCCTCTGTCCCCTCACTACATTCCTTTCCAAGTATTCTTTCTCTTTATTTATTCCATTTCTTCTTTATCGCTGTCCTTTCCCTATGTTTCTTCCATCCTGCTTTCTGGCGTTTTCTTCCAAGCTCTCTCTTTCCTTTCTCTTTATATCTTCCCATCCTCTTTCCATCCGTCCACCCTCCCTCACTGCCTCCTTCACACCCTCACTCAGTTTTTTCCTTCAATCCTTCCTGAGGTTTTACAGGTTTTATTTTAAAACTCTGACCTCCACCAAAAATATCCTCAATAAATCCATGCTGTTCTTTTTTATTTATTCTTAAAGACCAAAAACTGATTGAGAACTCTAAAAACTTTTGTTTGTGGACATTTCTAGGAATCTTGAAAGTGACTGGTCTTTTACTCATGTACCACTTGAATCATTTGGGCACAAATGGCCCAAAATGTCAGGTACAAGGACAGTGGTGAGGTGTGTGGTAGATGTGACTGATAGGTTCAAGATGGGGATACATCGGAGATCAACTCTTTGCTCCTTGTTGTTTGCAGTGCATGCAGGGGTTGAATGTATGCTCTGGAGAAAGCAAGTAGAAGCAGGACACAAAACATGTATGTAAATGAGAGGGACACAGGGAAGGAGTAGCAGAAGGAGAATGAGTTTAAGGACATGTGGACAATCACCCAAAGCAGGAATTAGTGCAGACAGGGTGGAGGGTTGGAGACAGATGTCAGGATGATTTACAATAGTGAAAGGCAAGTTTTACAAAATGATGGTGAGACATGCTGATTTACGATTTGGAGATGGTAGCACTAACAAAAGTAGGCTCAGTAGGGGGAGCTTATCAGGACAACTTTAAAGTCACACCTTGCTGCTTGAAATACTATATTATGACCTGAAGAATGGTTCAAGACTGAATTACAGAGACACCAGTAGCAAGCCACTGGATTTTCTGGTTTTATCAGTCACAGCATGTCTCTCAAAACTACAAAACACCTCAAGATAAATTTGATGAGAAAGATTTAGGACCGAACAATCTTGTTTTTGCATTATGTGTTCTTCGCATCAACATTAAACCTGCAATGTTGGTTGTTATTGCAGAAGCTTATCCAAAAGGGTTTCTTTTTTAAGATTTGCTTATTGTTGCTCGTTATAGTTCTTTCTTCCTGTTCCAACTGTCTCATGTCTAATTTCAACCTAGCAAACACCCGCTCAGTCATACTGAAGCCATTATGCATATTATTGAGCTGCTTTAAGCTTATTTATTCATATGTTGCAAGTTTGTCTTGTCCCCAGTTTCGATACGCCCTCAAACGATAATAGATGGGGAACAAAAACACAATTAAAAGGCATATGACATACAGGCAATTTTGGTTTTCTTTAGTATTTTTTTGTCTTCAGCCCATTTGTACATGCTCATACTTGTCCACTGAACTTCCCAAGAGAGGGAGAACAAAGAAGGGAGGGAGGAGTGCAAATGAAGAAAAGAGGATAAAAAAGAGGGAAGACACGCGATTAAACGAAGACCAAACCAGTTCCTCCTGCTTTTCAGTTCCTTTTCAGCATAAGCTGAAGTAGGAAGGTAAAAGGGGCTTTGCAGGATTGGGGCGGACTGGTCTCGACGTTTTCTTTTTGTAAGGTGAAACCTGCTGATTCCCAGCGGCATTGGCTCAACCTGTGTTTTAGAGGTTTACTCATGCGATTTAAAAGCTGTGTGGCTCCTTCAACGTCGAGGTTTGAATGTGGAGCAAATGGACGGGCAAACAGAAACGCACCATAAATGGATAAAATGAGACTTTATGGATGTGTGTGGGGAAGTTTGGCTGTTAAAGCAGCAGGATACAGCAGCACAATGCAAACAGACTTTAAAATATCAGTCAGTCAGTCATTTTCTACCACTTATTCCATAGTGGGTCACGGGGGAGCTGGTGCCTATCTCCAGCAGTCTATGGGTGGGAGGCGGGGTATACCCTGGACAGGTCGCCAGTCCATCGCAGGGCAACACACAAACAACCATGCACACACTCATTCACACACCTAAGGGCAATTTAGAGAGAGAACCTGGAAAGAACCCACGCATGCATGGGGAAACATGCAAACTCCACGCAGAAAGACCCCCGGCCGGAGGTCGAACCCAGGACCGTTTTGCTGCAAGGCAACAGTGCTACCAACTACTCATTAAAAAATGTGTCTATATATATATATATATATATATTACTGAAAAACATGACAGGACTTGACTTCTATATCCATTTTTCTTCCCATCTTGATAAATATGAAGCTCTTTATAAGAATCCACTCCTCCATCTCTGTCTCTTCAACCCACAACTGACTGGATTTCACTGGATCATATTTTTAATGCATCCTCTGAACTGTGAAGTGCCTCAAGGCTCTATTTTTGGCCTCTTGTATTTTATATAAACTGTATGGGCTTAGTATTAAATAGCTGCAGTTTTTGTTTCACACAGAAACAAAGAACCAGTGAAAAGCTGGCTTCACATGGCTCACTGAATTCTTGATTCATAACACTGTACACATTAGCTCCCTTCCCTAAAAAAGCAACATATTTCCATATGTTCGACTGTAGCTCACTCTTTATCTTTCAGAAGATGATTAATTTTGTTTTGTTTGATTCACTGCTAAATCAACCATTTCATCTTCTCATCAAATTTCCACCTTTTTGTATTTCAAGTCTGATTCATTGTTCTTCTCCATCTATTGCCATTATTTTTACTTTTTATTTCCAGATTGTCTCAAAACACATTCTTTGTGTGAGTTTTCCATCCCTATTTCTGTTCTGTGGACAAAGATTGATCAACTTGCTGATAAGATCAGCTCTCTGCACGGGTTACATTCCAGGTAACCCGTGCAGAATTGTCATCTGACCCATATTCAAATCTAATTAAAAGATAACTTTTTTTTTCTATTGTTGCAGCGAACAATTACTGCTCGTTTAGGTCTGTTTGAATTTATTAGATGATTTTTCCTTCCCGAATTAGTTTTGTGAAGTCGCAAGTGTGTGTATATGACCAAAGTTGATTTGTTTTGTTTTTCTGGTGAAATCCTTTGGCTTCATGCTTTCATGAGATTTGACAAAAAAATAACAGGTCGCGTCACCAGCATGTAACCGGTCTGACAAGGACAGGAGCAGATAATCATTGTTTGAGATATTTTTGTCTTGTTTTGGTCATGAGAGAAAATAATGGCTCATTAGTAACTACAGTTATTGGCATGACATTTTTTGTTTTGTTTTCCAGCAATGGAAGATTTCAGTGAAACGTCTTGATCCAGGCTTGAAAATCCTTTTTGCAATGTGTTCAGAAACCTTTAAGAACTATGTGAGGCTGTTAGAGATAAAACACAGCACTTCAGCATTGACAGTTGCCCTATTTTTATATGCTGCATCCTTGCAGGCATGCCTATTGTGGGGTATGTGGAGTGACCTACAGTGAAGGTCCAGAGGTCTGTACCACCTTTCAGATTCAGTATAATCCTCTGGATTTTTTTTACCTTCAAATTGAAGATCATCATTATTGATCTCATTAATATGGCTGCAAGACTGTTAAATCAATTGATTTATTGCATTATAAATGTTATCTTAAAAGGAATTTCAGCCCTGATCCTTATATGTTTTCTTTTTACTAAAAATACCAAAAAGAAGAGTAAGCTGGAAGAATTGGAAAATGGATCGGGATTCCTACTGGATGCCTCTCTTTGGAGATTTTCCAGCCATTTCCCACTTAGAGAGGACCCAGAAGTAAACCCAGAACTCAGTGGAGGGACTATATAAATATTTTAAGTAATCCAAAAGGAGCCGGAAAGTGTTGCAGAGGAGATGAATGCTTGGGTTTCTCCCCTAATCTCAGATAAGAAGACAGGAAATCTTCCATTCTGAACAGAAACAAACTTTAAACAAATTTGTCTCATGCTGATATATCTCTAATGATAATTTTTTTGTGTGTATGTATGCAAGTCAATGAAGAGGAGGAGAAAAATAAGAAGCTGTTTGCACACCACTCTCTTTTTTGTTTTTATTTTATCATGTCAGATTCTCATATGTCAATATGCATGTGAGCGAATCAGTTACTGAGTTATCTCAGTGAAACATTGGGTACTTCTTCATAATACAGGCCTCAGTTTAGCAAGAGACATGTTTTTACCCAGCATCCAACTGAAACGAGAGATTTTTGTCTTTCACAACTCCTTAAGTAACGGTCAAAGCCTATAGCCCAGGTTTAAAAAGACACTTTACTTAGCTTAGGTAAACGACACATGTTGGTCCTTTAAGAACAAGAGCTAAATCATAGTTAATAATTACACTAGTCACCATTTTACGCATGCATAGGAGTTAAAATGTTAATAATGTCCACCATCATCTGTGCCAGCAACCCCCCCCCCCCCCCCCAAGAGCTCTAAGAAGGAAGGAGGGTAGGAGGGTTTAGGGGTCAACCTTGACCATGGTCACAGTGACCACTTGAGATCTTCACTATGACTTTAAGTTGTTCTTTTGTGCTGGTGCCTAAAGAATACAATCAGCCTGATTAGGTAATCCTCCAACCCTCTTCACAAACACTAACTGAGCTGATAAAGCTGAAGTTTATGGCCGTCCTGGAGAGCCTGAAAGTGTTTGCTCTTTGACTCTGTAAAAACCAGGCAGAGATGTTGTAAAAATAAATGATTACTTGATTCGTATTATACCAGACTGTGAATAGTCGTGCATGGTTTGAGTCAGAAAAGCGTAGCAATAGCAGAAAAACTGAAAGCCTTTAATCTTAAGTTCAATGAGAAAGAAATACAAGGAATGTTAAAATTTCCTTAATAGGAACAGAAACATTTTAAAAATAAAGTACATGATGTTATAGACTCCGTTACTAGTAAAAATAATTACCTAAAACTTACACTGTTATTTTAGAAAAATCTTAAAAGATAAAAGCTCAGGTCATTTAATATAAAATGCCTAATGTCTTGTAATTGTTGAATATTGTCTCTAGCTGAAAGTATGCTGTAGTAGTTAGTAAAGTTTTCATGAAACTTACTAACATCTTCAATGTGTTTGAATGGGGCAAATTTTGTAAGAAAAAGTCAAATATCTTAAAGTTACAAAATATATTAACACCAAATGTACGAAATGAGCTGAACTAAATGAATTAAAGAGAAGGACAAACAGGATCTTACTGGTATGAATTCAACTGAAGTGTAAAGGGAAGAAAATGAGTTATTTATTCCTCATGCTGCACTTTCAAAATGTGAGAAAGACCTGAAGTCTATCGGAAAGTAAATATGTATCTTCCATATAAAGTCCACGGCAGGCTAAAAGCCTTTCTTTGTTCAGAGTGATTGATGCACTCTCGCCGTTCGTTTCTGATGTGTGTTTTGTTGTGATTCCGTTCATCCATCATGGCTTATGATGTGGTCAAAGTTCATGAACTCATTAGTGTACTTGTGACTAAAAGAGGGAGGCAAGTAATACTGTAGCTTGACCGTTTTCTAATCGGCCACCTGATCAAGCAGCTGCTTGCTTCCATTTATCAACGTCTGTAAAGGCTTTTCAGAGCTGATGCCCTTTATCTCCAGAGAAGAAAATACCTGCGTTTTTTGTTTTTTTTAGCTTAATACAGTTTTTTAACTTTGAAATATTGTATAAATTGTGTTGCTAATCTGCAGGAAACCTCACGTTTCTCTTAGGATTGAAGACAAATGAAAGCAGGTGCAGATGGATGGCTTTTCACCTGCCCTTTTGGCAGCTTGTCGAAGAACATATAGCAGTCAAGTATGTTTGTTCTGCACTCGTATGTGTTGTATTTCACTGGCTCTCGGGGATAATAGTCTTAGAGAGCCGACTGTGCACAGCGAAAGAGCAAAACCAAATACACCTGTGGCATTGAAGGGGCTGGGCTTTTCATATGGAGATATTTGTACTTCCAACTTCGCACACACACTAGCGTCAGGATGTCCTCCACAACACAAGACTGGAGTGCAGTTTGAGAGTTTAGATGCTGCATTTTAAGGCACTTTTGGAAATGTTAAACATTATTGCTAAAACATTTTTGGATTACACCGAACGATACCAAACCAATTCTTTAAAACCTTCTTTTGTTCCTTGCCACCCACTGTTTGCTCTTTGGACCCATAATGGCTGTCACTAAGTGATTGATGCTCTGTAGAGTGGAGGATATCTAATCAGACCTATCAGGCTTTATGCTAATAATGAGCACTTAATGACAAAACAGGGTCAACTCGGTTTACATTTTTTAATGGAGTAACTTACACATAATGGGTTTAAATATAGATAAAGTGCATTTTAGAAACATTTAAGTTATGGAGCTTGTAGATTTTGGGTGCAGGAAAGTCCCAAGCCCAAGGGATCTGCCTGTAGTAGACTTCTATGGTTTGTTTATTTCCCTTCTGTGCCTTCCATTGATATCCAGACATTAATTTCAGTCACAGCTATGGACTATGGCATATTTTCCTCTCTGCCATGTGCATACCAGCTATTTTTCTTCTCTTTGTTGATGATTACCTCAGGTGTTTGGTTTTGGCACGTTGTGGCACAGCAGAGAAATGTCAGTTTTTGGGTGGGGCGGGATAACTGTCGACTTAGATTTATTCGGCTTGTTTTTCCGCTACATTTAGAACCCATTTCACAGCTTCTTTGTCATCATACCTTCTTACTCATATCAGCCTTTTTATTGTAAAACCAGTGGGATGTGTCTTGTTTCATAGAATCAGCATTAAAGTAGAGT
The DNA here is from genome assembly GCF_021462225.1 of Girardinichthys multiradiatus. Lineage (NCBI taxonomy): Eukaryota > Metazoa > Chordata > Actinopteri > Cyprinodontiformes > Goodeidae > Girardinichthys > Girardinichthys multiradiatus. The sequence goes on from NC_061804.1 coordinate 7,609,856, forward strand.
AAGGTTTTACAACAGTCAGACAATATTGTTTTAAATTATCTTTGTTCTACACGCTACATGTGATTTTTCTCTTTTTTTATATTAGAAGCTGTTCACATGCGGATTTTTATTGTCTGGCTAACAAGATGAATGCTGCTCATTATTTGCTGGATATTTCACCATTCATAGTCAGTTATTTTCTACCGCTTTTTCCTTAGTGGGTCACAGGGAAGCTGGTGCCTATCTCCAGCAGTCTATAGGCGGACAGGTCGCCAGTCCATCACAGAGCAACACACAAACAACCATGCACACACTCATTTACACACATAAGGGTAATTTAGAGAGATTAACCTAACAGGGATGTCTTTGGACTGTGAGAGGAAGCCGAAGTACCCAGTGAGAACCCACGCATGGGGAGAACATGCAACTCCACGCAGAAAGACCCCCGGCCCGGAGTCGAACCCAGGACCTTCTTTGCTGCAAAGCAACAGTGCCACCAACTCCTCCACTGTGCCGCTCACTGTTTATAGTCTGTAGTTTTAAGTTTTTGAAAAGGGTTGAGGTAAAAGCTTACTACTCTAAAACCAGTTTGGATGTGACTGTTGTCCTTATGGAACACCCAGTTCTCTTGAAGCTTCATCCGTGTAGCTTCATTTGAACTCGAGGGTAAAACTGTTATTGTGATCTACAGAGCATGGGATGGGAATGGTCCAATTTGGACATTATTTGCTACACATACCACCCATCGATCTTTAAGACCTTCTGCTAATGCTCTACTCACTGGTCTGACTGCCTACTGGGTGCTCCAGTAACTGCCTGTAACACAGCGTAAATGTATAAACTTTGGTCCATTTACAGCTCTATCACTGGTCTGAAGTTGCATCCAAATCTGAGCATTCCCTCTGGGTGCTTAACTGTTCTAGTCTACAAGTTTGTAATGACGACAGAGCATCCTGTAGCATACTAATGACCCCACGCTCTCCTGTTTTCCCTTCTCTTCCAGGCGAGAAACCGTACCGCTGCACGTGGGACAACTGCGACTGGCGCTTCGCCCGGTCGGATGAACTCACCCGGCACTACCGGAAGCACACCGGGGCCAAACCTTTCAAGTGTTTGGCCTGCAGCCGCTGCTTTTCACGTTCGGACCACCTGGCTCTGCACATGAAGCGCCACCAGAACTAGCACCTAACTGCCTATAGATCCAAACGAAAACAATCAAACACATATAGAGAGCAGTGTGCATGCATAACAACCACCTCTGTGGGCTCTGGTACCTCAGCTGGTGGGTTTTGGATTTTTTTTTTTTTTTTTATCGAAACACTCCAAAGAAAACTTTGAGTTGAACCAAAGGACCTATTACTGAATATCTGAGGTGAACTGATTTTAACATACAGGTTAATCTCTTTACAGATAGATGTTCACTAAACATCACTTCCAGGTTTCAAGAATGGACTTCAAACTCCTGATTATCTTGGAAAAATTATCTTTTACCTACAAAATGACTGTTTTCATCTTTCAGCTCTCTGAGGTATGAGCTTTTTAAAGAGACAGGTCCTGCTTGTGTACATACTTGTACATATGTCCGTGTGTGCGCCTGTTTTTGAGAATACAGCGAATGACTTTTGACTTTTGTTTTTGCTGAACGAGATCCTGAGTGTCCATGTTGTAGCTTCCTTGTGATAAAAATCCCCAGCAGACGGCCTGAAAGAGAGTAAAAAAGCAAAAGGAACCAACTGACGAGATCTGAGGAGGAGTTAAACATCAACTCATTATACCTGTTTCAGCGCAGGTTATACCTGTCAAGCTCAAAGAATGGAGGCGCTTGCCAGTGTTTGTATCTGGTGCCACGGCAACCAGATTTGGCTGACAACAGTTTATGGTTTGCTTTCCTTTTTCCTTGAACGTTAGTTTTTCTGTTGTTTGTTTTGTTCTAATGCTTCCTGTATTTGTTCAACACTTTGGCTCAGAAAAGATAGACGCAGGCGGGTGGGGCATTTATATAATCATGTTTTTCTTCCTGATTGTTTTAATGCACCGTGTGGCAGGAAATTAACTCTCAGGCTGGTTAACGTTCACTCAGTTGTATGACTAGCTGATCGATGAGGCCTCTTCAGCTTTAAGGACGCCTTTATGCGGTAGATTAGCTTCAGGGTTTCTACTCTGTCTGGAAGAGTATGGAAAAATTACCAGAAAAATTTGATTATCTTTAGAGAAATTACACAAAACAGAAGAATATGTAAGACTGTATACACAAAAGAAAAGCAGCCTTTAGGTTCATCCACCACATCAAGCATCAAGTTTACCTCTTCGTCCATGAGTATTTAGGGTTTTTTTGAGTCTGAGAATTCTGAGAGCTTTATAGTTACTTCTACTCTTAATTATATATCCACATCTTCTGCTGCTTGACTTCATATCTTGATCCCAATGAAATTAGTGGCTCAAAACATGAGTAGTTGAGAATAAATGTAATCAGTAGAAAAACACAGAAATGAGTGCGTATGCGCTGATTGATCCCAATAAAGCTGAAGGTTTCACTCGATGGAGGCTGGCTTTTTGATTGGTTGATTAAGTGAATCCCCTTCTGTTATTTCAGCAGTATGATTGTTTTACTTTTACTTTTTCTTTTATTTTGTCACCAAGGAAGAAAGTTCTCCTGTCTCTCTCAAAGAGGGAGCACTGACCGCCGACTGTGTACATAACTGTGGTTCTACTTTCAACAGAAGACTGTAAATATGTGTTCTATTTACTATTATATTAATATTGTTTTTTTTTTTGTTTTTTTTTAACTAATGGGATTTTAGATTGGTTGTCTGTGAAAGTTTGTTTAATTTTGTTTTGATACGTAATGTTTGTAAGAGAATCATCAAGTTGTACAATTAATAAGAACAATGGTTTGTTTCTGTTTTTTTCAGTTTGTGCAGCTGTGATGTTGCAATGAAATAATAAAAAAACAATCAAATATTATAAATAAAACAAAATGTTCTCCATGCTTCATTATCATGGTAAAGTGTTGTAAAAATCCTCAAAGATGATTTAATCTTGTATTGCAGTGGCATATTCTCATTCTGAACTTTTTAGAAATCTCTAACCTTTAATTTGAGTACTTTGAGTATTTTTACAAAATATTGTGTGTTCTATTAACTCCTGCCCTCTTTTTCTAACAGAATATAATATTTTATAAATTTAGAGCACAAATAAGGTTTTTAGATGGTCTTTGTTATAGTTTCTCTGGATCAGTTCCCTCCAAACTTTTAAATACGTATGTTGTTTTTATTTAAAATCACAGAAAATATATTGTTATTTTAATTAAACAAATTGTGAGATTCTTTTGTAGGAAATGGATGTGTAAAACATTGTACATCCAAAGCTTAAAAGGGGTTTTGCACGTTTGCCTAGATATCAAGTTTGCAAATTCCTCTGGGTTCGACTGAAAAAGAAATTGAAAAAATCCTTGTCTATTCTTAGCAACAAGAAGATTTGGTTCACTCTTTCTTTAAAATACTTCCTGCATATAGTCAAGTTTGATAGATTAATTAAAAGTCAATTTGGGTGCACCAAAGTCTGATTTTAAAGATAGTCACTGGATAGATGTGGTCCTATTTACTAGGAGGTTAAAGAGACTGCAAAAAGTGTGTTTTTCCAAATAGAAGACACTTCATATTGTACCTAATATTTTTTATTGTAAGAACATTTTAATTTGTTGGTAATTTACCATCATCTATACCTGCTTGTCCTTGTAGCATTGCAGGGGAACTGGTGCCTTTTTCCAGCAGTCATCAGGCAAGATACACTCATGTTATTGGACTGTGGGAGGAAGCTGGAGTACCCATACAGACTCCATGCAGAAATACCCCAGGCCGGGATTCAAACCCAGGATCTCCCTGCTGCAAGGCAACAGTGCTACCAACTGCGACACCATGCAGCCCAGCAATAATTTTGTGCTAATCAAAAATAACAAGTCTTCATCAGCATCAACCACCTTCGCTGCCTCATAGATGCTGCCTCCATCAAATTTGTACCTTTGCTGTTTGTGGGCCGCCCAAATTCAGTCAAGGGGTTGCAAATGGTTCCCAGGTTGCACTTTAGACTCACCAGGGCCATGGAAGAAGGTTGATTTTGTGTATTTTAAACCATTTATGTGTTGAAATGGCAACATATTTTGGTTTATTATCCTGTTGAAAGACCCAATTATGACCACTTTTCACTAACAGCATTTTTGTTTTACTCTCTGCATTAACATTTTCTTCACAGGAAGAAAAAGGCTTGAATCAGAATTAATTATTTCTTCATGCTCCATTTCCTCAGCTCCATTCCGGCTTTGCAGGTTGGAGAGACCGGTTTGTGTTTGCGAATGAGAAATGTACGCCCCTGGCAAAGCGGTGCTGCATGAGACAACAGTGCATGATGTTCTGACAAAAGAAAACAGACATCAATTAAACACAAACACAAATTCAGAACATAAAGATCTAAAGCTACAGAGGGTGGAGTTGCCTCTATAAGCTAAGTCATAAGGTGTGTGCCTTGACAATTTCAATCTGGAGCATCAGAGATTGGCCTCAACATTCGGAATAGCGTTCTTGATGTATTCCTTACAAATGTGAAAGTTGTGAAAAATTAGATGTACATTCAAATTCAGCCCCCGTTTAATCGGATTCTCCAAAATAAAACCCAGTGCAAGCATTTCCATTCAGAGGTCACAAATATAGGAAGTAAAGTTCCCCTGTGTGTAGTTTAATCTCAGTGTAAATGCAGCTGTTCTGTGAAGGTCTCAGGGGTTTGTTAGAGAACATTAGTGAACAAACAGCATCATGTTGAGGAACACAGCATATCCCCAAGCTATGTTTAAAGCAGAGTTAGGTTATAAAACAACATACCAGGCTTTGAAAATCTTACAGAGCTTTGTTCAATCTATCATCTGAACATGGAAAGAGGATGGACAAACTGCAGACCAACCAAGACATTGGAGATCCAACTAAACTGACAGGTCAGCAAGGAGAGATTTAATCCATCATGCTCTCCTACCGAAGAGCAGCAAGAAGAAACCAGGTGTTGAAGAAAGTCATAAGAAGTCTCCTTTAAAGTTTGCCCCAAGCTATGTAGGGGACACAGCAAACATGTGAAAGTGGCCTTCACCTTGAGTACAATGTCCTGCATGATGAAACATGGTGGTAGCAGCATGCAGTGGGAAGATGGATGAAGCTAAATACAGAGCATTGCTGGAAGAAAACCTGTTAGAACATCCTGAAGACTTGAGACTGGGGCAGAGGTTCACCTTCCAGTAGAACAATAATCCTAGATATACAGCCAGAGCTATATTAGATATTTTTAAATCAGAACATATTCATGTCTTAGAAAGGCCCTGTCAAAGTCCAGGCCTAAATCCCATTGTGAATCTATGGAAAGACCTGAAAATTGATGTTGACAGATGTTCTCCATGCAACCAAGCTGTAGAAGATGAAGGGGCAAAAATGTCAGCCTCTAGATGTGCAAAGCTGGTAAAGACAAACATCAAAATAATTTGTCCTGATCTCTGTTGATGTTGTTTGTCATTTTAGCAGTCCCATATTTGGTTTACTCTTTAGTTGTGGTATTCCCAGCCTTTTTCTTTTTTTTATATTTAGCTTTGTGTTTGTATGTGGTTAGTTGTGGTTTTCCGATGTTTATCGGTTATTACCACATGTCTTTGTGTATAAATTTCATACCTCTGCGTCATTTATCAAGTTCACTTGGGCCCTTAGCGTTGTTCTGCAGTAGATCAGACTCATCTGGTCCTGGTTTCCAATAATCACCTGCCCTGTATTTTGAGCTGACCTGTTTCTTTAAGTCCTTACTAGATCCTCTTTTTTCCTCCTCTGTTTCCCTCCATGTATGATTTCTGTAACTCCTGCTGTACTCCATGGTTTCTTGTTGCTGACAGTGACATGATACCAAACATGACGCTTGCAGCTCTTATTGAAACAGAAGGTGGTTCTACGAAGTATTGACACAGGGGTGGCTGAATACAAATACACACCACACTTTTCAGATTTTTATTTATAAAACATTTTAAAAATCATGTTTCATCTTTTTACACTCTATAGATATCTTCTACTTTTCTTTGATGTATCACATCAAATCCCAGAATGTGACCAATGTCAGGATCTGGGTGTGTGTTTGTGTTTTTGTGCTTGCTACATGTGCTTATTCTCAGGTGGTGCTGGAGCTCTCAGGTGTCCTGGTGACAGGTGGGACTTACTCCATTGATTGCCAGGAGGAGTACTTAAGCCACCGCACATAGAACTTGTTTACTGTAACCTGAGCTCCGCAGAACAGCACCAAGTGAGCTCTCTATGGATATACCTGCTTAAGACCTGGATCCTGAATCTCATTACCCCTGGCGACCTGACCATCATAACTCAGTAAGCCGATCTCAGTATCAAAATAACAATTTGAGCGTTTTTACTGTGGTTCCACAGATCATTTCGTAGACACCTGTCCTGCCTGTCCTGGGCCATTAAAAGACAGGGTCCACCGGCTTTGAAGGGGGGGTTGATGGACCAAGCTCAGAATAGTAAAGCCCCCAGATTGAGTTTACCTGCAACTCTTTTAGTGGATCAGCGTACATTGACTGTATCTGCACTTATAGACTCCGGCTGCGAACAGAATCTCATAGATCTGGATTTGGTAAACCAGGCAGGAATAGCAGTGGAGTCCCTTGAATCACCATGTTCAGTTTTAGCTTTAGATGGAAAGAGACTACAACAGATAAAACAACTAACCAAGCCAGTGGAACTACAGTTATCTGGCAATCATAGGGAAGAAACATCATTTTTTGTATTTCCAGTATCTCAAGGTTCTCTGGTTTTAAGATTCCCCTGGTTATAACAACATAATCCACATCTAGACTGGTCAAGGTGTTGTATAGAGTCCTGGTCAGCTAACTGCCATTCATCTTGTCTAAGATCAGTGTTCACACCAAATCTACCCCCACAGGCTAGCTGTGAGGACGAAGGAATCAGTGTGACTCATGTACCTCAAGAATACCATGACCTGAAGGGAGTGTTTAGCAGGAATAAGGCTCTATCATTACCTCCTCACAGACCCTATGATTGTGCAATCAACCTTCTCCCCGGCGCACCTTTGCCCTCTAGCAGACTCTACAACATTTTACGTCCTGAGCAGAAATCTATGGAAGACTATATCAATGATTCCTTATCAGCAGGTATTATTCGTCCTTCCTCATCACCACTAGGGGCGGGTTTCTTTTTTGTAGGGAAGAAGGGTGGTTCATTGCGTCCCTGTATAGACTATACGGGTTTAAATCAGATCACCATTAAGAATAAGTACCCACTTCCCCTCATCACTTCTGCTTTTGAACCCGTTTATGGTGCCTCGGTTTTTTCTAAATTAGATCTTTGTAATGCTTAACACTTGTTCCGGATCCGCCAGGAGGATGAGTGGAAGACGACTTTTAAAACGTCGTTGGGTCATTTCGAATATTTGGTCATGCCTTTTGGGCTGTGTAATGCTCCAGCTGTTTTTCAAGCTTTGGTCAACGTTCTCAGGGATTTTTTGAAAATTTTTGCCTTTGCATATTTAGATGATATTCTGATTTACTCTAAGAATATGCAGGAGCATCGCAAACACGTTCACCAAGTTCTTCAACATCTCCTGGAGAACCGCCTGTTCGAAGTGTGAGTTTCACCAGTTACTTTCCTGGGCTACATTCTTGAGGGTGGACAGGTACGTTCTGATCCAGAGAAAATAAGAGCTGTACTAGAATGGCCGGTGCCGGACTCACACAAATCTTTGCAGTTTTTTTGGGGATTCGCCAATTTTTACAGACATTTCATCAAGGACTATAGTCTCATTGCTGCACCTCTAACAGCTCTAACTTCTTCTAAGATCTCCTTTTCCTGGTCATCCGAAGCTGAAACGGCTTTTTGTACCCTCAAGGAGAAGTTCTCTTGGTCCATCTGGATTCTGCAAGACAATTCCTCCTGGAAGTCGACGCATCGGACTTTGGGGTCGGAGCAGTGCTGTCGCAAAATTCTGCAGATGAAAGACTTCATCCTTGTGCTTTCTTTCTCGCAGGTTCAGCAATACAGAGAGGAACTACGATGTGGGTGACAGGGAACTCCTGGGAATAAAGTTGGCCCTTGAGGAGTGGTGCCACTGGCTTGAGGGGGCCAAACATCCCATCCAAGTTTGGACTGATCATAAGAATTTGGCCTACCTACAGTCAGCCAAAAGGCTAAACCCATGTCAGTCTCGCTGGTCCTTATTTTTCTCTCGTTTCGACTTATGTATTTCTTTCAGGCCTGGACCTAAGAATACTAAGCCTGATGCCCTCTCCAGACAATTTGCCACAGACGATTCAGTGAAGGAACCCACACCCATCATACCACCCAGTTGGACGGTCGGGGCACTTAGATGGGAGATTGAGGACACAGTGTTAAAGGCTCAACAACAGGAGCCCAATCCTGGAAATGGGCCACCTAACCGTATCTACGTCCCATCTACAGTATGAGCTCGATTAATTAACTGGCTCCACACAGCAAGGTTTTCAGCTCATCCAGGTGTTAGTAGAACTATCGCATTGGTTCAAATGAGGTTTTGGTGGACAACATTACATAAAGATGTGAAGGAATTTGTTCAGTCCTGTGCTACTTGTACTAGGAATAAGTCTTGTAACCAGCCCCCTGCAGGTCTTCTCCAACTTCTTAGCATCCCAAGTTGTCCGTGGTCTCACATAGCTTTGGATTTTGTTACTGGTCTTCCCCACTCTTCTGGTATGACAACTCACTATTGTAGACCGTTTTTCTAAAGCCTGCCATCTCATCCCTCTCAGAAAACTTCCTTCAGCCCTTCAAACTGCCAAACTCCTCACTTAACACGTCTTTCGTCTCCATGGAATTCCACAGGACATTTTGTCTGACTGAGGTCCACAGTTCATTTCGCAGGTTTGGAAACAGTTTTGTTTAGCTCTTGGAGCCAAAATTTAATTAACTTCAGGTTACCACCCACAGTCTAATGGTCAGACCGAAAAATTAAATCAGGAGCTAGAATCAACCTTACGAAGTCTAATGTCCACTAACCCTTCTGACTGGTGCGCATATCTACCTTCGGTAGAGTATGCTTTAAATTCTCCTCTGCCATTGGACGTTCGCCTTTTGAGGCCTCACTGGGCTATCACCCACCCTTGTTTGCTGCTGATGAAAGAGAGATCACTGTGTCATCCGTCTACCAACATGTTCGCCGCTGTAAGACCATTTGGAACTGATAGGTATTATTTAGTTAACTCAGAGGTAAGGAACGACACAGAGTCAGTTATACTTGCGGCAAGGGTAGGTCACACTCTGTAGTGCAAAACTACAAAGTATTAACACTCCTCCCTCTTTATTTATACATGCTTGGTCACACACAGTTCAAACAACATTCAAGGTGTGTGTGTGTGTGTGTGTGTGTGTGTGTGTGTGTGTGTGTGTGTGTGTGTGTGTGTGTGTGTGCGTGCGCGTGCGTGTGTGTGTGTGTGTGTGTGTGTGTGTGTGTGAGTGAAAGGTTAGGGTTCACGTGTCTTGATTTTAGAGAAAGGAGTGAGGATTGGTGCCAGTCCCTAGATGTTGCTGATAATAGCATAACTCACCCTTCTCTCTTATCTATGACATGTGGGGGAAGAAAGCACTTAGAGCAGACACAAGTGATAAACAATATAAAAATATTAAAAACCCTAACAGTCCCCCCTTTTATCACAAATAAGTCCCTCCAGCAGGGGGTGCTCCAGTCCTTTCTGTGAAGTGTCTTAATCAGGACCAGGTCCCCAGGCCTCAGGTTGTTCTGTGAAATTGGAGCAGAATTTATTGGCAGACTACTGGACAACTGTACTTCTTTTGTTTGTAACATCTTATTCATCCATTCAGCTAATGATGTTTCCTGCTGTGCTTTTCCTATGTCATCCATTTCTGATGGCATTGGAAAAGGTCTGCCATGTACTACCGTATTTTCCGCACTATAAGGCGCACCGGATTATAAGGCGCACCTTCAATGAATGGCCTATTTTAGAACTTTTTTCATATAAAGGGCGCACCGGATTATAAGGCGCATAGAATAGAAGCTACTGCAGTCAAATGTTTGACTGGGGTTGCGTTATGCATCCACTAGATGGAGCTGTGCTAAAGAGAATGTCAACAAAACAGTCAGATAAGTCAGTCAGTCAAACTTTATTAATACGCTACAAACCAGCGTTCTGATAACTCCATTCACTCTCATGGTAAGGTCTCCTCTACATAGAATTCTATTGAATAGAGCCAACCGCACGTTAGGAATGCATTGGAGTCTATGAAGTTGAAGTTGAAATCAAACGTTAGTTAAAACGTGAAAGGGAACTTTTCCCTGATTCAGTAAACACGTAAAAGAAACAGTTTGGTGCACTAAATCAAACGTTAGTACTGTTAACCTTTTCTGTTTCTGTCCCCTGACCGTAGTCTGATGACACAGGGGAGACGCTTTCTCCAGGGCCGAAGTTACTAGTTTCCTCGGGGTTAACGCCCTCACTCATACGTTGCTGAGTTGAGCATGAAGAAACAGCATCAAAACACTGAGTTGTTGACGAGATTCGGGGTTCTTTTTAATGACTTTGCAGCACGTAAAAATACAGGGCTTACAGACTCATACACCGCTGCTCCGGTCGCCGTCTCTACCCACCCCACACACACAATAATACCGACGTCACTCCTTCACTCTTGATTCTCAGCTACGGCAGCACACAGCGCCACCTCTGTCCGGAGGAGTAATGTCAACATCTTCCATACACACACACGAAACATACACCACACACACTGAGCTTCTAATCACATATAGTTCAGGCAATTCCTGCAACAGTACATTCAAACGTTATACACACACAAGTGGTGTTGGACTAGGAGTAAGCACAGTACAGGTGTTTACCGCTATTACTTCGGCGACACCCCTGACTACGGTAGCCGTAATGCTGCAAGCGGTGCGGCTTTATAGTTTACCAGTCGTACTGAAACATTTTGACAGAGCGCCGTGTACAACCAGTATGGATCAACCAATTAACCAATTGATCCATATATAAGGCGCTCCGGATTACAAGGCGCACTGTCATTTCTTGAAAAAATTAAAGGTTTTTAAGTGCGCCTTATAGTGCGGAAAATACGTTATTTCAAATGGAGTAAGACCATTTTGATTTGGAGTTATTCTCATCCATAATTTAACCACAGATAGATATTCAGGCCATGGCCTCCGTGTTTCTTCCATTGTTTTCCTTAATCTATTTTTTATTGTTCCATTTGTTCGTTCAACCAGCCCAGCAGATTGTGGGTGGTAAGAACAATGGTTTTTTAACTGAAACCCTAATGCTTTAGAGCACAGTTCTATTACATTATTTACAAAATGAGTCCCATTATCTGGTCTTATGATTTGTGGGATACCATATGTAGGGAAGAAATGTGTCACTAAACTCTTCGCCACTCTGAGCGCATCACAGTGTTTTGCAGGGTACATCTCAACCCACTTCGAAAATGCATCTATGACCACTAAACAATATTTCTATCCCCCTGACCATGATAACTCTATGAAATCCATGTGTATCGTGTGAAAGGGATGAATTGCTGCTGGGAACTGGTCTCTTTTGGGTCTCATGTTCCCCTGTGGATTATGTTTGCAGCAAATAATACATGATCTATAAAAGTTTTTTGCATAGTCAGAAAGATTTATGGTATGGAAATGTAGATTTACTAAGTGTATCATTCCCCCTCTCGACACATGGGAAACCCAGTGTGTCGCATGGGCCGCGTCTTGTATAAATTCTTTGGTAATATTGGCTTATTTCCCAAATGATAAATGTCATCTTTCTTTATGGCCCCTCTATTCAGCAAAGATTTAACGTCTGCAGCTGGTGCAGATTGTTGTGAATCTTTCAGCACATCTGTATCTATAAATAAGAGATCTGACATTTTCAAAGTGAGGGGAAGCCTCAAAGTTATTTTAGCAGAAATATCAGCAAAGGTGTTTCCCTTCGATTCCATGGTTTCATCAGATTGATGTGCTTTACATTTACAAAGTGCTATCCTTGCAGGTAGCTGGATAGCTAACAGCAGTCGTTTTAACAGTTTAAATGTGTCAATTCTGTTCCAGCTTATGTTTTAAACCCTCTATTTTCCCTTATTTTAGCAAAATGGTGAACAGAACCGAATACATATTGGCTGTCTGTATAAATGGTTAGGATTTTTCCTTCAAATAATTCACACGCTCTGATAACAGCATACAGCTCTGCAGTCTGTGCTGAGCATGTATGGGGCAGGGCCTGTGATTCTATAATTTTAGTTTCAGTGGTTACTGCATAACCAACTCTGTTTTTTCCATATTCATCGTTTGATGCTGATCCATCTACAAAGATTATTTGTGAGTTTTCCAGAGGAGTCTGAGAGATATCTTGCCTAGGTTTTGTGTCTTCCTCAACCTTTGTTTTGCAAGAATGTGGTTTCCCATCTTCTGCTGTTGGAATTAATGTGCTAGGGTTCAATGGATCACATCTTTGCAGAGTTATATTTGGTTGTGAGAGTAACAATGAGGTCAACGTAATATGCCTTGCATGAGTCAAGAAAGGAAGTGAAGTTTGTAGCAATACAAGTGACACTGAATGAGGAACTTTCAGTGTGAGCGGGTGGCACAACACAATTTCAGCTGTCTGCTTCACAGCTTCTGCTGCTGCGATGCAGCTCTGCAGACAATTTGGAAATCCAGATGCCACAGAGTCCAGTTTTTTAGAATAAAATGCTAAAGGTCTGTTTTTGGAGCCAAATGGTTGGGTTAATACAGCTTTCATATAACCCTTACATGCATCAACACAAAGTGTGAAAAGCTGGCTATAATCCGGCAGAGCTAAGGTGACTGTTGTTTGAAGCAGATTTTTTAGCTCTGTGAATGCTGCTTCTCCTTCCTTAGTCCATGTGATTTTGTCTTTTAAAGTCATGTCTTTGCCATAGATCATAGATTGCAAAGGTTGTACAATGGCTGCATAGTCTGGTATCCATTCTCTGCAAAAGTTACACAGTCCCAGCAAGGACATCATTTGTTGTTTAGTTCGTGGTTTCGGGGCTTCCTGTATGGCTGTTTTTCTACTACTTAGGAGGGAACGACCATGTTGTGATAACATATGTCCCAAATAACAGAGGTAAGGAAACGACACACAGTCAGTTATACTTGCGGCAAGGGTAGGTCACACTCTGTAGTGCAAAACTACAAAGTATTAACACTCCTGCCTCTTTATTTATACATGCTTGGTCACACACAGTTCAAACAACATTCAAGGTGTGTGTGTGTGTGTGTGTGTGTGTGTGTGTGTGTGTGTGTGTGTGTGTGCGTGTGTGTGTGTGTGTGTGTGCGAGTGAAAGGTTAGGGTTCATGTGTCTTGATTTTAGAGAAAGGAGTGAGGATTGGTGCCAGTCCATAGATGTTGCTGATAATAGCATAACTCACCCTTCTCTCTTATCTCTTTGTCTATGACATGTGGGGGAAGAAAGCACTTAGAGCAGACACAAGTGATAAACAATATAAAAATATTAAAAACCCTAACAGGAACTCAACTGTCCGGAGCCTCAATCGCACTCCAGATCAAAAGAAGCGTTTTGCTGACCGCGAACGCAGACCTGCACCGGGGTATCGACCTGGATAAAAGGTTTGGTTGTCGGCACATGATGGGCCCCTTAAATCCTTGTCTAGGAAGCTTTCGCCTCGTTTCATTGGTCCCTATGAGATTGAGACGGTAATTAATCTGTCTGCTGTTCATCTTCGCCTTCCTGCAAGTCTTCATATCCATCCCACATTCCATGTTTCCCAGATAAAGCCAGTGGTCTCAAATGACTTGTTTTTGTGCTTGCTACATGTGCTTATTCTCAGGTGTGCTGGGTGACGTGTGATTTATTCCACTGATTGTCAGGAGGAGTACTTAAGCAGGAGGCTGCCAGCACTTCAATGCGAGAGTGTTTTGCCACAGTGGTACAAACTCTAGCCACACTCCAAGTTATGCTTCGTACTTCGACCTCGTTTAACATTGTTTTTTGCTCCTCTGCAGATTTTGAAAGCCTGAGCTTTGGATCTATGTCACTGAGTTTTCCGGACTACGTTTCTGAAAGTTACTCTGGATGATCAAGCCTTGTCTTTGTTCTGAGGATTCCTATCCTGTGATCTACCTTCATTTGGATTCGCATCAAGCTGGCAGCTTCCTGTCCTCTTTGTCTCCTGAGCCAAGCCACAAGCGTACCCCGTCCACCCTCCAACGTAAGCCACCGCACATCGAACTTGTTTACTATAACCTGAGCTCCACAGAACAGCACCAAGTGAACTCTCTATGGATATACCTGCTTAAGACCTGGATCCTGAATCTCATTCCCCCTGGCGACCTGACCACCATAACTCAGTAAGCCGATCTCAGTATCAAAATAACTATTTGCTCTTAGTTTAGTTTTTCCCTCCGTTACCCGTACTCATCCATTCTCTTCACTTCTCTCCTTACAGTGAGATATTTTGTCCCTTCCGTTCCTGACTTCCTGATCTTCAATAAACAATCTTTATTTTACTTCCTCCTCCTGAGGGTTCTCTGTATGTGGGTCCGAGCTATTTGGAACATAATGACAACCAAATTATTAAGTGTATGAAGACTTTTGCAAGCCATTGTACATTTTTAAGTCAGCACCATGTGTTGGCATTATTTACTGCCATTGATTATCCTAGTTTGAGTGAAAATTATGTTTTTCTCCTTCATTCCATTTTTGCAAACCAGCAGATTGTTGTCGAAGACTGGAACCAGCACAGCTTTGGCTACAGGCACTCAGATGACTCTCCTGTTTATCACCAAACCATCAGTTTCTCTTCCATTTTCTGCTCAAGTACATTTTCTTCAGGGATTTGTTTCACCTGTAGGCCTGGTGAAGCTGACAGCACATCACATGGCTCATTCCACACACAGCAGTAAAGCTCCTGTTAAAACTTGTCCAACTGCCTGAAGTTAACTGTCTCTTAGAGGAACAGAAAGTACAGAAATACGTTTTAAAGACATACAGGATGTTACCCACAGCCATTAGATACATCCATTCGTCTTTCAGGTTGGTGCTATGGTTGAGAGCCAAGTCATGTTTTTCAAAATATTATATTATATTATCGTATAACATTTTTGCAAATTTGACCATGTTCTTTTGAAACCATATTCCTTCAGGTTTATTTAGCATTGACAGGTACGCTAAATAGATTAACTGATAAACAACAAGGTGATCAACATACATCTCCAGTGAAAGAACTATGATATTTATTACAAAAAACATTTTTAACACTTATTGGAAAACTGACATGTTCTTTTTTTCAGTGATTAAAGTAGTATAAGCACAGGCATAGCTAATACCTGGATATATAGATTATACAACCATGTAACTACTTGAAAAAGATCATTGTTAGTAAAAAATATATGTATTTTTGAATATGTAAGAATAGAACATGTTTAGGTTGAGTATGATAATCTAACAAAATTGATGTATGGAGTGTGGGTTCAGGCAAAGCCTTAAAGTTATGAAATTAGTTGTGCTCATTTCAGGAGAAAACTGGAGAAAATCCAGCTACCTGTTGCAGGATTTTCTCCAATTTTCTGGAGTGTGATATTTACATTGAGCCTGACTTTGTTGCGGGTGAATAATTGAGTTCAGTGTAGAGTAGCTAATTTATACCAAATAATTGAGGTGTAAATTCATGTACTGTTACACCTCTAAAGAGGACGTCCTACTGCTCCGTGTTAAAAGGAATCAGCCTACTGATTTGCACGTCTGATCGGGATCCTCCAGGGGGTCAAAATTGAAAGGGAGGAGCCCTGAAGGAGACACTGGGACTGTCCCAGAACTCACCAGAGGGACTATAACACCTTGGGGTCCTCAGGGGTGGGTGGATGGATGGATTGATCTCATTAACTAATCCCAGGTGTGCAGTGCCAGTCAGACATCTGCATCCATGCGTCATGGGCATAGATGTCACGTTAACTTTGCACTTTTAATGATTTATTCAAATGACTTTGATGAATTTTAAAAACAAACACTAGATGCAGAAGTTAAAGTATCATTCATACAGGTTCAAGTATGTACATTTGTTGTTGCTGCTGCTGATATTCAATCAAATGTCTCTTAGTAGGTTGCAGAGAAACCAATTAAATATTAATTTGGATAAATAAATCATTTGGAGGTAGTCCTCCATCTTTTGCAGTGCACCACTGGCAACAAAATAAACCCTCAGCATGATGCAGCCATCAACATGCCTAACAGTTGAAACCGTGTTCTTAAGTTTAAAACTCACACTTTCACTTTCTTATTGTTTCATGATCTGATCATGAAACATTTCTCCAGAAGTCTTATCTATGATGTTGGCTGCAAAGTTCCTTTGATCAGTAACTTCTAAAGGCTTTAACCTCCATGATATTCATAGTCAAAGCTCATTTTTCCAGTTGCTTTCCTTCAAAATTTTAAACCCAAATTCTGATGGAAATGACTGCAAATATTTTAAACACACATGCAGGAAAACATGTTTTGAAATTCTCTTCACAGATCTCCTGCTATAATAACTGAGACAAAACCCATCCGCTCAGGAGGTCCAGTCATGAATGGCTTGTCCAAACAAAAGCCAGCAAAGATCTCTTAACATGCTTGGAATGGAATTCCCTGAATTGCTTTATCAAACATCTGAGAAATTTGTTCACCTCTTCTTGGAAATTTTCACAGCTCTACCAAAAACTTGAAACGTAACAGATGCTGAAGTGGAACGAGGCGGCAGGTGTCTCAGCCAAACATTTAACCTGAGGATGCTTGAACAACCTGAGCAATCTGTTCCACACACTGTTACATTCCTGTTGCTGCACGCAAGTGTTGTTTTAAACATTTCTGACACTGTTTTCGTCTGGAAGCTCCTCACTGTACTGTGCCTGGATGACATGTGAGAAGGTAGAAAAAAAAGATGTCAAAACAGCCCTCAGCCGCTGCAGACTCCGACTTGTTGCTCTGACACGCAGGGATAAGCTGCATTGTTCATCTAAATCCACAGTTTGGTTAATGAGCTGCCTTAACAAGATCCACCAAACCCACAGAACGTTACATGATGTCATGAATGACTAACTGGTCTGTTTGGCTGCATTGCACTGACATGTTGCAGGACACTAACCATATGCTGGTTACCTTTCAGCTGTTCAGAAACTATTCTCAGAAAGCATCAGGAATCAAATTGGACTGATGGCAAATCATGAGAATGAGTTATGGAAAGGCTGCTTCCAAGAAACCCTTTTGTTCACTACTGTGTTTTTAAGTTCACAAGCCTGAGGGTGAATGCAAGCAAAAAGCCTACGGCAGGAAGATGCATATCAAATATGGGAAACTGGCCTTTGCAAAAATCATCTTCTCATCAAGTTTGTTCTTATTTTGCTCAGGAAAGCATTTTAAATCAAAATGTGCATAAACAAACATTGTAATAACATCTGAAGCCTTGTACTGAAAAATGTAACTAACCTGCATGTTTATGGAAACATTAAAGTCCAAATGTTTCCAGAACAACTTCACCTTCTTCCAAAAGTGCATGAAGAGGCACCATGTATGTAAAACCAAGAGTAAATATGAGGTAGAGGATGTGTTACACTGTGGGCCTGTTTCTCCTCCAAAGGTCCTGGGAACCATGTTATCTCATGGCATCATAAGCTCCTTTAAAAAATCCGGACATTTTAAATAAGAAGTATTCTCCAGATAAAAACTCTGTGTGAACATAAACCTATGTACTCTTAACTTAGACTTGTCTTTGTTGCAATCAAACACTTCTTGTCAAAATAACAGCACACACGTTTTTGGTATAGGAAAATTAAAATTTTATCAGAATAGAGCATTAAAGTACAAATATAAATAAACATTTTGTGGTGAGACCTTCCATTTACTGGACCGTTTGGGTTCTGACCTTTCCTATTATCATAGGATATGGATCACAGCCAAAAAAACATATCCCAGTTTCAAGAGACATAAACATGATTCCCCTGTAAGCAGGAGTCAGCAGAGGTAACCGCCTTAACGCCTTCATTTGGAGATTTTCCAGGATCGTCCCACAGTAGATCCCGTAGGCGACCCAGAACTCCCTGAAGGGGCTAGGTTTACCTCTGGCTTTGGAGTGCCTTGGGATCCTTTTTGTGGAGCTTGAAAGCCTTAAAGAGAAGAGGAATGCCTGGGATTCCCTCCTGGACCATAAAATGCAGGCACAGGCTGAAAATACAGTTAAGTACATCAATTTGTATTTAAATGCAAATTGAAATATATGTAATCATTTCAATAATTAATATATTTACAAATAGTTATTAATTTTTTTTATAATTTATTAAATACATACATAAAATAATTTACAGTTTTTATTCATTATACTGCATGTTAAAATTTTATTAGTTTAATGAACTATTAATTTTATTTAATTTTAGCACAATCCTAGTCCTGTGTTAAAAGTGCCACAATCCCATAAATTATTAAATAAATATTTATAATTAACTGCAGTAATTAAAAAAAAAATTCTACAATCAATTTTTATTTAAATATGACAATGATTTATTAATTGCAAAAATAAAAAACTGGTGTGTTATAAGCATATATAATTATCTTTGTAATTGTTTAATTTACTTAAAATCAGTCATGAAATTATTTAAACTGTCATTATGGCTGTTAAATACACCCTAACATCTGATTGGTTTACCTGCAGAGACGTTCAATTGCTGACCAATCACCTTGTCTATACCAGTGTTAGTCCTGCCCACTGACTGACAAGAAAGAAAAATATATTCAAGATTCAAAAAAGGCAAATGAAACATTTGAAAAAAATACAGAAACAATGACGTTATTTTAACATATAATTACACATAAATTAAAGTATTTATACATTGAAATAATTATCAGTAAATGTATCTATTTATTTGATGTTTGTGTTTCCAGCTTTATTAAAATCGCATTTATAAATATCGATATATTTATATATGGTCCTCAATATTAGCACAAGAAACACAGAAAACATATTCAATTTGATTTTATCACAAAGTGAAGTTAGAATTTATATTATTTGATTTGCTCTTTTAAAAGTCATATTTAGTGTGTATTTATCACCTTTACATTTAAGTAGTGATAAAAACATTATTTATTGATTAGAGTTTTATCTAAATGATAAATAATAGAAATCTTTAGTTCCCACAGTACTGCCCGCTCCACAGTTAGAGTTGCAGTGACCTGACATCGGAATGCATATCAAGAAACCATCAAGCAGCAAAGATTTACCCTTTTATTGCAATTATACAGCACATGAATGTCTCACTCTCCATCTGGGAGAATCCAACGTCTGACGCCGTGTGTTAATGATTGGCCCGATCAGGACTGCATGGAGCCAATAAACCTGTTTGGGTTGAACAGCAAAAAGAGAGGTCCTTTCACACAACACAAAGACACCAAACGAGGGTTTTTAATGGGCTGAATCAAGCATTTTATTCTGTAGGCTTTTATTAATTACCCTGGTCTGATTGCTAAAATGCTTGTCCTGTTGAAAATTGCAAATGAAACAGAAATGTGGCTTTTCAACACTTTTTTACACATCAGTGCAGAATAATAAACGTTTTTAGAAATACTATTATTCTGATCTTTAACATCCACAGCAAAACACAACGAAGAAGGAGAGACAGAATACAGAGTGAAGGCAGACTTGTGCTGTAAAATGAATTTCTTCCAATTTAGTGCTTGGCTTTTCCACCATTTTGTTTTTACTTGGCGCCCTCTTGTGGATGTAATTCCAATACGTGATTATTTTCGTTTCCTTTGTAACTAATGATCATCATTGTCCCCCACATTAACATCCAGGAGGATTTTCCTGTTCTACTTACTTTATTACTGATAAAATAACATCTTCTGTCAGTGTGCTACGTACAAATTACAACAAATTGTATCTTTAAGAGATGCTGCTGGTAACAAACTGCCCAAAGACCCAAATTAAAAACTGGTTCGTTGCTATGTTTTCTGGTATGAATTCACATAATCCCAAGTATATCCCATGAGTTTAGGGGCGTTCAATGATTAATTAACTGTGAATTTGGAATATGAGAAACAACACAGAGACAGCAGGCATAAAATCGCACCAAAAACATTTTTTTTTATTCTATAAAAGAAGAAGAAGAAGAAAGGGAAGAGGGGGGTCAAAATAATTACAACTATACAGGGAGAAACTGACTTTTAAACACCATGAGTCACAGTATCAAAAAGCTCACTTTTCCGCACTGATCTTTACACTTTTGTTCTGTACAAATAAAAAAGAAAGCAAGAGAAAAGAAATATTATTGATAATTGTATTATTATGATAACTGCATTGCACTGAGTAAATACACTACTGGCCCATAAGTTACTGCATTCAATAGAACATACCGAAAAGTGATGGGTTTGCGAGAGAAATGATTAACGGTGAGTCGAGGCACTCGCACATAGACGGACACAGCCGGTGATGTTTTAGACAAGAAGTCTGTCCAGATAAGGTCTCAGCAGGGGTCAAACTCTTAAAATATGTTTCACAGATGAACATTCCCATTTGTATGCATTAAAAAACACAAAAACCTCTGGATTAATACTGAACAACACAAGATTTGATAAACAAAGAAAAGAACAACCAGAAGCAGAAAACTAAATAAGTTTAAAGCAACATGAAAGAGTATTTCCTCTCTTACATATTTATTGTGGTTTTACTTTAAGTCACACTTAAAGGTTTCATATCATCAAACACATTTTAATATCATGAAAGATAACTAGAGTAAATGCAAAATGCAGTTTTCAAATGACGATTTAATTTATTTAAGGAAATAAAACTATCCAAATAAACCTGACGCTTAGTGAGAAAATAAATTGTCTCTCACTTTTTAAATGAAGAAATAATGGATTAGCGATACTTTTTGGAAAGCTTCATTTCATGAGCTATATCCAAACCTGGAGAATCAAGAAATGACTTAAAAAGAACCCATCTGACAACATGAATTAGGCTAAAAGATCATATCATGCCCTGATTAAAAGACATGATTTAACAACAGGGCCTAAATTCCTCCGTAGTATTAAATGACAGGCATTACAAACACTTGAAAACACTTATTTACTTATTGTTTAGATAGCAATTACTTTTTCATACAGGGCCAAGTGGGTTTAGAAAGTTTTTTTTTCCCATCATAAATGAAATCATGATTTAAAAACACTATTCTGTATTTTCATTTTTGACTGAATGTAAAACTTGTTTTATGATCTGAAATATTTAAGTGTGATGAAACACACAAAAAAAGAAGAAAGTTGTGAACGAGCAAATACTTCTTCACACCACTGTATATGCATTATACCCTCAACAAACCCCACTCTAACAAGATTGTGTCTGAGCTGTTATCAGCAGGTTCTTATGTCCTGACTGACTATCCTCAGTGTGACTCTATAGGTTTAAAGTGTTTGATTGCGCTTACATGAGCTTCTGTGATTTCTTGTGCTTCTTAAGTATTTTGCCAAAACCTGCTCCTAAAACGACATCTTAAAGTGCTGCGCTCTAAAATAAAGGGACTTAATGTTCAGGGTAAGAGATAGAAACATTTTAAATGCTTGTTTTTTGACAGAATTCAGTTCTATTTTTGCTATAACGTTTTGCTTTATCTGACTGTGATATTTCTGCCTCATCCAAAACATATTTGAAACCTATGGAGTTCCATATGTAACTTTAAGAGGAATTAATGGTACTAATTTGTTTCTATAAACATTTTATCTGGATGTTTCACTGGACTGTTGAAATAATAATCATAATATTTTGAAGTATCAGCTGTTGGGTGGCCTTTTCAAGTAATAAATCTGATTCAGTGAGGTCACACCAGTACAAAATACACTTGCCTGGAGAAGTTGCAAAGCAAAATGTTTAAGTTGTTATCAGAATCCTTAAAGAGACAGTCTGAGGAAACATGTGGAAAACTAGGATTTTTTTATTCTCTGGGGCCTAGAGATCCATCTTATTTTTCTCAGAAGCCGGAAGTCAGAGCTAAGAATGATGTTTCATGCTTGTTGGGTGCATTTAGTTTCCTAGATGAAAAACCTACGGGATTCATTCACAATTTTGTCTAATTCATTCAGCAGGACAAGCTAATAAAACCTTTTTTATTCTTCGAAAACAGAATTATAGAGGAATTCAAAAGAAAACTATGAGTGCTCCCGATTTAACCAGCTGCAAACTAGCAGAATTCATCTAGGTTTCATTTTTACAACTATGAGCAGTCAGGTCGCTTTTTGGCATTTCACTTAGTGAGGTTTCACCCAATTTTACAAGCTGGGATTCCAACTTTGACATATTTTTTTCTGAAGAAATGTTCAAAAGGTAAGTAAAATGTAAACTTCTAAGCTCATACATAAAGCCAATTCATTCATACTTAGCTATTCTCCCTCCTTTATCCAAAAAAATCTTTAGCTTCAGTCAATTTGTTTAAACAAGACATTGCACTGTTTGCGTTTTGTGTACCTACTGTGATGGGTTTAAAAATACTTTAAAAAGCTAGATAACTTAGCTTTTATATTGGCATAATTTATCTTATTGCTAGTTTGCTATGGTTATGTAGCATCTAAAACTTTAAAAAAAGTTGTAACCTTCAGTTAATTCACATCTCTCAAAGAAACATTGGTTCCTTTGTTTGACCTTTGGTCTGTATAGTAAACTTCTTCAGTTTCTAATGGTGTAATGGGTTGAAAAGTTTTTTTTATTAACAAGCAAGTGACATTTTTAATTTGGATTACTTTACAGACCCTGTTTTAGTGTTTCCTGGTGTTTTATTTCATCAAACATGATGCTTAATTCATCATAAATTCTGTCCCAATGTGAGACTATTTCTTTATGCAACAGATTTAAAAGCAAGTGATTAAAAATTAAGTGCTGGTAAATTTCTAAAAATTAGGCATTTTAGATTTAGTGGTCAGCGCTAGTGGTACGTCTTCACATTTTTCAATAAACTTGGCCAGATTTTAAAGTTGTTTTTTTTTTTTTTTGGTTTAACTTAAAAATAAACTCAAGTTTTAACTTGTAAACTGAAATGATAAAAGGGCCACAAGCTTGTTCTTTAAGCTAGCATTAGCTTCAGGAAATCTTTAGCCGTGGTAAATTTCATTTCTCATAGATGTAACATCTTTGATTTTTATCTATTTATACTCTGACAGTATAAAGAGAAATAGGTGAGAAAACCTCCTGTTAAACATGAAAAATAGCATCTAATCTTAATCAATCTTAATAAACCATAGATGCTGTTAGTGTGCTAGCATTAGCTACCACATTAGTGAGTCAGCTACATTTTAGATTTAATGGTTGGGGATAGTAATGTTACTTTAACTTTTTCAAATAGAATTCCTACATTTAGAGGCTTTTTCAATTTATTTAAAAAAAGAAAACATTTCGATTTACAATTTGAAATGTTAAACAAGCTAGTTTTGCGAAATTAGCTTCTGTACATTGCTTTGGTAAATCTGTTTTTCATGGACATTGCTTCTTAGTTTGAATTTTTATTCTTTATACTAAGTGACATTTTATTTAAAACTGTAGCTAATAAATTGGAAAAACAAGTATAAACAAGAGAATAACATTTGTAATTTTAATTCACCGTAAATGCTATCAGTAAGATGGAAACCTTGGTTCAGGTACCTTGGTAAATCTGTGTTTCTTCCTAGATTTTGTGTTTTTAGTTTGAGTTTTCATTCTTCATACTATGCAACATTGGTTTCCACAATTGTAATAGGCTGGAAAATTTCCAATTAAATAAGAAAATTTCCATTGAGCTAAAGTAGTGTTGTATCCCAGTGAATTAGCTAACTATTTAGATTCAGTAGTCGAGGACAGTGATATTTCTTTAATTTAATTTCGTCTTCTCCAGGCAAAACTGCATGTTTGATGGTATTTTTCAATTTAATTTAGAAAAAAAAAACGTTGAAATTTCTAATTAAAATCTGGAATGTTAAAATCACAAGTGCATTCTGCACAAGCTAGTTTTGCTCCATTTGCTTGAGAAAATCTTTAGTCATGATAATTAATGTTTCTCATAAACATTCCTTCTTTAGTTTGAGTTTTAATAAGACAATATTACCTATACCTGCACTAGGTTGAAAAACATGTTCCAAAGCAAAAAAGGTTGCAATTGTTATTTTAATCCTTCTTGAATGCTACTGTGCTAAATTTGTGTAACATATGACTGAATTAACTACTATACATTTGCTTTCATGGCTGAAATATTATCCAAGTAATGTCTTTTGTTTGTATGAAATAGGATATCCTGGTATTTTAGAATCTTTGATGTACTATTTGGGAACTTTCTACGGAAGTACAAAATGTGAGCTAGCTTTTCATTTAACCCCCTTTAAGTCTGTTTCTTTGTCAGACTACACCTGAAGCTTCGCTGACCTAAGGAACGACATTTAACATTGCTCTTTGTGTGACTCAATTCAAATCAGATCAAGTGATAAAATATTAAGCTCTCTTACTATTTAAAAATAAAAACCCTGTTCATCTTTTTAATAAAAATTGCCAACTGTCTCACACGCACGTACATGCTCACCAATGTCACCATAAGAAAAACAAAGCTATTCTCCATGCAACACAAGTGTTCACAACACAAGTGGGACCACTTTTTAAGAAACTACGAAACAAATGTATTAGATTTTGGGAGGGGGGGATGGGTTCACGCGATGAAACACAGTTTCATCAAACCAACAGCGCAAGAAAAAAAAACATTTTAACATTATCTAGTCAGTGTTAAAAATAGAAATTCACCCGTTACATTTACTCTGCACTTTTTGATTATATACAGGTATGTACATGGATTTCTTTTAATTATTTGTCCTTAATGTCTTTATCAACAGTTTACAAAAGAAAGAAAATTGCAATCAAATGCATAAACTCTTCTAGAAAGATGTGCTTAGTAACTTTTTCTTTTTTCACTTGAAGCAAGGGGGTTCAATAGGAAAAATGGAAACATTGTGTTGGTTTGCTTCAGTAAAAAGAACAAAATCCCTCCAAACAAGTGACTGAGTTTAGTTAGGATTTAAAAGTTATACATTATGTCTGTAAAAGTTATACATTATTCATACTTGTTTGAACTAGTTTCCACTTATCTTTAGATAAAACATCTTAAATCCTGACCCAGTGACTGTGTTTGGATTGATCTTCTTTTGCAGATGCAGACCAAACAACAATCTGGCCTTGTTTCTTCATGCACTCTACCTTTTAAATGATGACAAAAACTCTGCGTGGTTTATAAACAGAATATCTTTTTTTGCACAGGAACAGACCAGAACTATAAAAGAGGTTATTTTCACGACTGACAAAGCCTCCCTACAAGCTTAGAATCGGTTGGCTTTGCTCAACAACACGGGCTTCTATCCTGACGTTCCTAATTTTTTAAGGTTCTTGTGAGTTTCAAAATACCTACTTACTGAGTTAAACAGAACAGCGCATGGAGCGAGGTCTGCGTTTTTTTGCATAATCAAGTTCAGCCTAGATCAGAGGTCAGAAACCAGCCCACTTAAGTCATGGACACCATGGGTTAGGAAGCAGGGCCAAGAGGGGGGTTCAATTCTGCTCCGAAACATCAACAGTTTGATTCATGTGCTGATCAGAGTTAAAGACCAGCACTAAATAAACATAATATCCAGAACCTTGTGGAGCATATTGTATATTTACTGAGAGGATTAACGACCCTTGTGGTGGAAATGCTAGTGAGGAGAGCGCTTTAGTTTCCTCGTGGTCTGAACCCCAAGGCGTGATGGACCCTGACAGTCCGGCACAGTGCCTGTAGTATCATTCAGAACCTCTGAAAGATGACTTACAGCCAAAAGCTGACGTATACCACTGGATATTTTAGAAAGATGAATACGAGCCTCAAATTGGAGGTATTTCTTTGTGCTGCAAATTCACAGATGTAATGTTTTAATCTAATCTACTGGAGACCCTTAAAAGTAGAACCAACTATCTCACATGTTCTCCTCTGTCTTTTTGAAAACCTCTGAAAGCTGCTTGTTTTTTTATTTATTCGAGCAGCTCCTACTTTGCGGTTTGGACTGCAGACGTCGTCTCTCAGCGGTTCTGGTTTCGCCCTTATAGATTGACTTTAGTTATTAAGGCTCAACGGGCAAGAGGTAAAAGAACGACCAGTGCCCGCAACAAACACTCATAAAAATGTTCCTTTCTGATTATTTGATTTTTTTTTTTTATCTCAAAACCCACCCACAGACACACAAACGCAGGCAAGTAACACACACTCTGAAAAGTCCCCCCCATTTCCCTTCATCAAGAGTTTGTCTTATCAAACAATTTGAGTTGCTCTGTCTTTTTCACAGCCTCAGAAAATCAACAAAAATGATCTGACTTATTTATTTTTTGTTGTTACTGTTCAGAGCGGCAAACCTGGAGGAAGAAGAAAAACTGTGCACTGAAGGCCTAGCTTTTTTGTAAAACACCAATAAGAAAGCATACAAAGCAAATACTGTTGTCGAAGAAGGATCAGAAAGGTGTGCGTGCGCGCCCGAGAGAGAGGTGGGGTAGAACATATACAACGTGACTGATACACTGAAAACAAACCAGTCTTTAAAAAGTTCACAGTCTTGCAGCTCCATGTACCGAGGAGGGAAAGTAGGTTGCTTTTAGGACCAGGCGACCAGCGGAGGAGCATTAATGAGACGCCACGTCAGCTGCTGGCGATTTTCAACATAGAGCCAGACAGTCGGCTAAATACTTTATCCATAAATATGGGAGCTTGCGTTTCCAAAGCTCCCAGTAAACCCTAGGAGGTCTTGGTGAAAATTCCCCTTTTCATACCAAACATAGATTTTTCTCCGATCATTAAAAATCTTGAGTAAATGTTTATGATGATGTGATTTAAAAGATGAGAGAAATCAGATCCAACAATGAAGACAAGATGCAGACGTTATTAAACCAACATGCCCTTCTTTTCTCAGCAGAGTTGCAGTAATTTGTGCAAAAGGAGTCCTGGTCAACAAATGGGTACAAATACTGTACAGAGCAAGGACATACTTTTCAGTAGGCCCATATTTCTTTTTGTCTGATGTAATCTTCTGATCTTCTGAGAAACTGAATTTTGGATTTGTTTTATCAGGTGTAAGTCATATTCATCAAAATAACAGAAATAATGATGACATTGTAAGTTATTGAGATGCAAAGGCAGTGTGTATCCATCATTAAAGCCCTGATATCTCTCATTTTTCAGTGTTTATGCTGCTTATTTGTGTTAAATAGAAGGGATTTAACTTAAATACTGTGCTTGCTCTGACACCACGTTAGTAATAAATGTACTTGGACATTTGATGTTCTTTTTCAATTGCTATTTGATCACACAATTCCATCTCATGTTGTATCATGAGGCTTAAATGGAATGTCCACTTTACTTAAGAGGTTCCTTGACTCAACAACTTCTCTCCAACTCTGAACTTAAACAGAATGCAAAATGTAAAACAAAAGGAAGGAAAGAGCAACTGAAGTGATATCCAAGTTATAGTAGGTGTTAAAAACACTGAACAACATTCCTTGTTGTGTCCCCTACTCATCCTCTCCAATGGATGGATGGATGGATGGATGGATGGATGGATGGATGGATGGATGATGGATGGATGGATGGATGGATGGATGGATGGATGGATAGATGGATGACTATCCCTGCTGCTGAGTGTATTTCAGTTCGTCCTTCTTTTTACATTGCTATTCAAAAACTGATTGTAGAGAAAGGTCTGAACTGGGGTGCAGAATGAATATAATTAATAAATCCACCATGCATGTTCACAAATGCACAGACAGACTCCCAGTTGTCCTGTTGTTTCAACGTGGAGAGGAGGAGGAATTGTCCCTTTTCCCCCCTGCAGATTGTGTTTGAAAATCTTAAACGCAGAACATGAAACATGGCAGAGGCCCTGGTACAAGGTGAGTGGACTCTGCGAAACCAAGGGGTCAGAGGTTGGTTTGACAGACTGGTTTGGAGGGGAGTTCACATCATCACATGGCGACGGCGGTGCAGAGACAGGTGGTCGGACCGGGAGAAGGAGCGGTCGCACTCCGTGCAACGGAAAGGTTTGATTCCCGTGTGCTTGCGGAAGTGTCGGGTGAGCTCATCAGAGCGTGCGAAGCGCCAGGTGCAGCCCTCCCAGGTACAGTGGTACGGTTTCTCTCCTAGAAAAATACAAAAATCACTGTTATATAACCAAAACTATATTTAAATAGATATATATCTATCTATATCTATATATAGATAGATATAGATATCTATCTATATATAGATATAGATAGATATATATATATGATCTTTGCTTGTTGTTTCTAAACAGTAATATTTACATTGTTTAAAAAAATTCATCATACTTTGACCAGATTTAGATTAAATCGGGGTCTTGCCGCTGTGTTGTAAAAACGTAAAAACCTCACTATAATCTAGCACTGCAGCTGCAGAAATTATCTGGTTAAGTTAGCCTAGTTGACAATTTAGAGCTGTGTGATCAGCTAGAGTATCAGACACTGAATAACTTGTTGCTTTGGGGATTGCCACCTTTTCTGGGAAACCCAGCCCACAGAACCATGTTAACCAGACAGGCAGACTGGAAATCAAACAGGTGCTGTGAGACAACTAAATTATAGACCCCATTGCATGTTTCTGTTTATTTTCAGCGGGTTGGGTTTACCAAGATGCCATTGTGGCAAAATGTTCTGTTTTTAATTTGGTATATTGTCCTGTGTATTGCCACCAATGGTCATAGCACTTTATTCCCAAATAAACTGTGTGCTTCAATCAATTTTTTCCAAAGGTTTTTCAACACTATGGGAAGAGTAGTGAACTGAAAATCATTATGGAGACAAACAGTAAGAATAACATACATAAAAGTACCCAACAGTGTGTTTCAGTGCTTTTGTATTGACCCATTTAATAATCTTTCAGGACAATTCAAAGGTTTGTGTACAATGACCTCATTTCTCATTGTCTGATGAATGACTGCCTTAAATTTTGTGAAAGGATGGTTATTGGCGATGTTTGTCAGTTGCTTTTCTCTTACCTGTGTGTATCCTCCTGTGGGCTTTGAGGTGGGAGCTCTTGGTGTAAACTTTTTTACAGCCTTCATAATCACACATGTGGATTCGCCGCCTCTTTAGGTCTAGTGTATCGGGATCGACGGGCTCCAAGTCCATAACTGACCTGGGACAGAAAGATACAAGGAGCTAGTGATGCTGGTCATTGAAAACACCATAGACTTGGTATTTATGCTTTTCAGAAAATATATATTTAGTACTTTAATTTACCAGAAGAAATCAACCATGCAGAGCAGTCCTTCGAGCCTGGAAAACACTGTTCCAGTTGAGACTTGGAAGGTCAAAACACCCCATAAACCCAGTCTTCTCTACCTAAACACTCACTGAGTTTTGTCCTTCAGGTTAAAGAGAAAGCTGATCAATACTGCCTGTGACTGGTCCAAAAGTTCATAACGCAGTTGACTTTGATCATCCCAGAACGGGGATGTAGCACTATTACATATTTGTTACTATTGGGTTGGACTTTGGTCGGAGCACCAACGTAACAGAACATTAACTTTAGGCCGTTTCCATCCTTCATCTTTCTATCACTGCAAAATGGCCAGTGTACATGCCTGGTTATGCATTTCTTTTGTTAGCATAAAACTGGTGGTTATGGAAGTGGATACTAATACAACTTAGCCTGCACATATAAAACATGAGTTAGGGCATCAGTAGGCAAGAACCGCTTCTGCTATTTGTGTAGATGATGGTCCTTTAGATCATGATAGCGTATAAAGGAGGACTCCAGAGCGCTTTACACTACAATCAGTCATCCACCCATTCATCCAAATGTTCACACACTGACAGTGGTGAGCTAAACTGTAGCCACATCTGCCCTGGGGCAGAATGACAGAAGTGAGGCTGCCATACAATCGGCACCTCCGGGCCCTCTGACCACCATCAGCAGGCAAGGCGGGTGAAGTATTTTGCCCAAGGACACATTGACTGAGGCAGACAGAGTGGGGTTTCCCCCATATAAGCACAGTAGACAGAATTAGCCAATTAGCTAACATGCATGAGTTGCTAATAACAGCACTTCAACTAATGATAGAATATAGGCTGCTGTAAGCATATAATTTATGTAAATGTTAGCATATTTCCTAGCTCTGTTATAGTAGATAGCTTCAATACTTTATAGCTGAAGACTCTGTTGGGTCTTACAGACCACTGTAAGAACATTTGGTGGTTTGTAAATGACATTACTTCTGGTTAGCACAAATAAGCAAACAAAACTAGTGCAGGTTCTACTTTGGTTCACAAGTTCACATAGGACAATAAATAATATATAATTTGACAACTTATTCATTGAGTTTTTATTTAGGTTAGGGTTTAGGGTCAAGGAAGGCTAAGGTTGAGGGTAGGTTTAGGCATTAGGGTATGAAAGTAATGAATTTATGAACTGGAAAAGTCCTTGAAGCAGTGGCAGCGTGAGAATGTAGGGGGCCTGACAACAGCTTGCTATTGATAGTTAACATGTAAATGTTAACCTCTTAGCTACTGAGAGTGTATAAGCTGCCGCTTGGTTAGCATTTAGTGTTAGCTGTTATTAGCCAAAATCCTACTATTAGCATGTTAAAAATGTGAACCAATTTTGACACTACATTACACTTGGTGATTTTCAACTTTGGCATTACAAGCTAATCTTATAAATCTTACAGAGAGTACTACTCTATGACTCTGGTAATGGATTTAACCTGTCAGGCTTTCAGTTTTTCTGCCATCATCTCTCGTGCTGGTCTGCTCACTCTTCGACTCTTCAACTACATTTCACAGATCAGGTTCAAATGGTCAGTCTGCTCTGACATTCACTTCTTCAGTGATTTTCTGCTTTAGTTTACGCTTCAGCTGTTCAGCACATTTCTACATCTCTTTAAGGAGTTTTATTCTTCCAACATTTATGCTACTTTTGTATTCTAACAAGTTCTTCTTTCTGTAGTTCAGCTCACATGTTCACTGTAGAGTTTTCACTGTACATTTTCTCAGGAAATGCAGATTTTTCTAGTTAAAAGTAAAAGTTCTGACAAGTTGTTTTTGTTTTTTATAATATGCAAACAGGCACCAGCTCTGCAGATAAAGAAGAATTAGAAGTTATACTACTCCAGTTTCATCTCTGCCCACCAGGTGGCGTCAGACAATCACTTTGTGTCCAACAGCTCCTCAAGACAACCTATTTTACCATTAATCTTTCTCTCTTTGCCATGTCTTCAAATCATTCAGTATATTATTTTCATTCTACCTCAGATGGACGCAGCTGAATCTATCAGAAACTATACCCTCTTTCTAATTTCAATCTTTTCTGCTTTTCTGTTTTCTCCTAAAGTATATAATATATAATGCTATCAGTAATTTAAAATGTCTCTGATGTTTTTTGGGGTTAATGAATGTGGTGGAGGAAAAATCACTGATCTCCAAGCCCATTTTAGAAAGAGGTGTGACGGCAAACTGCATTACGTAATCTTGTTTACACCCCAGTTCTGGGACAGCCCTGCCCAGCAACACACAGTCGCACAGGCAATCTCTTTTTTCCTTTCACACAGACACACAAATGCGCTACTGTCTAAATAATCTTACTTAGAAATATAAAATACCCACAAATGTGCTTAGTTTTTATCAGACAGTCTCTTTGCACATACATGTATCAGACTGTAGCACTGAGCAAACCATCAGCGTCCACACCCTGAAAATACAGTTAAGAAACACCACCGCGCCCAGTGGGTGTGGCAGAAACGCTGATTTTCTGATTTTCACTGGACACTAATTCAGACACACAGAAGTGTTTCTGCACCATCTCAAGCTTTTGTATGAAGCATGAGAACTGCACCTCCAGTTTCTCTGCACACTTTGTCTAACTGTGTTGCAGCTTGGGTGTCTCCAGGGTGTTCAGCTGTACAGTGAGTTATATAAGGTTATATAAGCATCCAGTCATGGCTTCACTGCAGTAATGTAATTAGTCCGGAGCCTGCAGGCGAGGGAGGTGACCCACACAAAGACCAAATTTCTAATAAACCCTGCTGCACATTACACTCTCTTGCTGGCCCTGCTGACTTGTATTATGGCTTCTAGAGTCAGCTGATGTTGCATTGTTGCATCGTTTCAACAACTTTAGTGATTTACAAAGAAATAGAGTACCTTGCACAACAATTAATCGTGGTTTAATGATTATCTAAAAGATGACAAATTACTTCTGTAAATCAAGATATGAAATCTTCATGACCCACTTACTAAAATGTACTTAGTTGAAAAAAAAACTGACCAGGAGGTTATTTTGTACATTTATCATGACAATCAGTGACAGTGATTGTTTGGAGGAAAAAATATTATCAGAATCATCATTATCTTTAAACTGATTATGATGAGAATGAAATTATGAGCATCGGTCAAGGCGTGCAGACAAACTAGCTGGGAGAGTATCATTCATGTTTGTTAAAGAAGGAGCTTTTCCTTAAAAAGCATGACAAGAGCAAAGATAAAACAGGCTTAAAGATCGTGTTAAAAAACACAGTTTACTAGCAAAAAAACATTATTGTGGCCCCTCCCCAAAAAAACACTGTAGGCAATAATCAGTGTTAAAAAGCTTGGTGTAATCTCCTTTAAATCTGTTGAGGAGTTAACTGCCAATCTAACCATCAGGGGGCAAATCCAGCGGCTGCTAAAATATGCTAAATGATAGATCACGTCTTGGTCTTTTTGGTCTGAATCCAAGTCTACAACACCTGTGAGGAAGATGGCCAGACATTTTTACTCTAGAATACTTTGATAAACAGAGGAGTTCATGGTCAACCCAGTTTATTATCTCTCCACCACCGCTCTTAACAGGATGAGGTGTTTGTGCTGATATGCTCTGTTTGGGTTTCTTCAAACAAAGTGATACATATATATACTATGGTCAAACATTTCTTCTATGGTTTGATCTGTCCAAACAATACTGATCCACAACTGTCATGTTTCATTTAGATGCAACCTAGAAAACCTAAGTTGTTCAGTCTTCTCCTTGTAATTAACTTTTGTATTTAACATGAAAACCGAGACTTGTAGAGTCTGAAAAAGAACTTTTGTTGTTTGAAATTTCTCTGCACGGTCTAATATTGAGGTAAATTTGTCAGGATAGGTTCTACGAGAAGATTGGCAAAGATTTCATCTTGTGAAAAAACTGTCTTTCTGCTGTACGATATTCTTCAATTTGCTTTGAAATGGCCCTATATCCCTTCTCGGATGGATGGATGGATGGATGGATGGATGGATGGATGGATGGATGGATGGATGGATGGATGGATGGATGGATGGATGGATGGATGGATGGATGGATGGCATCATCAAACATCAAAAAGTTTGTCAGTACTTTGGTTGGCCTGAAAGTCTTGAACCTGATGTCTTTATCCTCTGCTGCTTCAAACAAATGAAACCAGTTTTGTGTGTCTCCTCACCCTGCGTCGATGCTTTGGGCGCTGAGGGACGCTGATCCGGACTCCGTACCGCTCTCTGCATCGCTGTCAGTCTGATACTCAACAGGAGACGTCGAGCCTGGCTTGATACGAACTGCAGGAGAGGAGAGGATAGGGAACAGAAATCAGTGGTTTAAAAAGATGAAAGAACATGTGGAGATGATGGAAGGTAGGCAAGAGGTGGGGATGGGTGGTTGGAAAGCAGAGAACAGTACAGCAGGGGGTTAATTGGAGAATTACAATGTCAGGATTTAGGCAACTTGGCAAGACAAAGACTGTGAGCCTAAGTGTGTGTGTGTGTGTGTGTGTGTGTGTGTGTGTGTGTGTGTGTGTGTGTGTGTGTGTGTGTGTGTGTGTGTGTATATATATGTGTGAAAATCTCATGTTGGAATTCCCTGTATGTACCCATATACTTATCGTCTTATACTTTTCCAGTTTTTTTTTCTGCACATCAAAGTCAATGGAAGTTGTTCCTGAAAAATAATGTGAACTCCCAGGAGCTTATTAGTAATTGAGTCAAAGATAAATCTCTGTGTTGGTTTTCCTCGAGCCAAGCTGGAAAACTTCTCACAGTTTATCATCAAGTCAGGAGGTTGCTTCTTTTTTAGCTGCAATCTGCTGATGGTGCATAGGCACTTGATCAGTTTCTACGCTTTCAGAGAGATGAAAATTATGTCAGAATCAGTCCCTCAGTAGGACAGTAATGACTTCTTATTTCTTTAGTTTTAAATTATGAGAATTCATTCAAGAAATTTGAATAGGAAGCTCCATCCTGTGAGAATCTGCCGAAAGGTGCTGGAAAAGGTCAGATCTTAGCCAGTTCTGAACTTATTTACTGACAGTCTGTTGTTTCAGTTAAAAACCTCTAAACTCTCAGCATGCTTCTTCTTCAGCATCAACAACACAACTGAGCTAATAATTTAATATTCAAATGTAAGATTTAGCTTCCCAGCCAAAAAAAGGTATACATTCACCAGCCACAATGCACGCTTTGTAAATCTATCTCAAACTCTTTAATGGGCTTTCCTACAATAAGGCTGAGAATATCCCATTTATTGTGCACCACTTTCTACCACACTTTTTGCTTCCACTCGACTTTCCACTTCCTTTCTTGGATACAGCACTCTGAACCGCAAGCTTCTTTTGCGATAACCTTCTGTGGTTTATTATTCTTGACACAGATATCTGTGACTGTGTATTGGAAAACTGTCAATCCAGCAGCCTTCATCCTGATTGTTTAGGCCACAACTTATCATTTCTGTTTTTAAAATCAGGGTTTGTTTTTGTTTTTCTTAATCGGTCTTAACATTACAGTTGCCTAAGAAACTGAATTTTGGGCTTTCATAAGCTTCCCTTTTGAATTCTGTCACTGAAATGAAATAACTTCTCAGTAATATTGGTATTTATTGAGACATGCTTGTTTGTGGGCCACATATGGATTTTGCTCAGACTAGGTCAATACAAATTGGGCCATTAAAAAAAGGGCTTTCTGTACGAGACTCACTTGGGTGGATAAATGCAACCAATTTTTGCAAAGACGGTTGGGCTCCTTATGTAGGTTTTTGTCTGGTCTCAATCAGTTCAAATTATATACAACATTTAGGACCCATTTGGGTCCCACTTAATGACCAGGTTTGTCCTGCAATAATTATATAGGCAATTAACATGGGGCCATTAAGTAACAGAGGCAATACTATCTAGGGCCAATATGTAAATGTTGGCTGGGTTCTTATCCATCACACAAAGCCATCATGTATTTGTTTTACATTCTGGACTTTGTACAGAATTATATGATGTATTTAACAGTTTTAAGAGCTGTATTTTACAACATATGGTATTTTATTTTGAGGCTCCAAGTTTTCTTTATTCATTTTTTATTATTTTAAAAAGATCAAAGAACGCAATACCAAGACTGAAAAAACAAACATTTTGTAATATAAGAGTGAAAGTGGTTTTTTTATTATGTGATCTGGTAGTACAATGAACAAGACAAAAGTGACCTCCCCCTCAACTGCTATCTGCAGGAATTTGGAAGCCCAGCAATTCAAAGGCCAGCCCACCTAAAGAGAGCGGTATGGGGTGGGGAGGTTTGAGGGGTGATGCTAGGAATTTGGGTGGAGTATATGCTTATGTGGGGATGGTTCACACACCAAGAAAAGCCTTGCTTTTTGTCTCTTGAGACCATCAAGCTACCCCCAGCCCTCTGGTTGCTGCAGCTTTTCTTTTTCGAAGGCGAATACAACCCATCTTGTCTCCTGTCCAACCCCCTCAGCCGCTCCCCTCTCCTCCACATCCTTCCTGCCGAACCCTCCCAACTCCATATCGTCATGGAGCCCGCTTTCTCTCTGCACCTTTCCACTGAGCTTTAAATCTCCTTTGGCTCCCACACACCAATGCAGCATACGAAACGTCATCTGCCTCCAGCTTGTTTGCTTTGCAGCCACATAAGGCCAATACATCAAAAAGTTTTTACCTTTTCACTCCAGATTTTACCTCCAAGCTGCCAAGAAAACAGAAAACAAATATGCACCACAAGATCTTCAGAATCCACCTGGCCTGATCAACTAGACTGACATGATTATAAAAACATAAACAGGTGTCTTTAATGAGTTTTTGTGCAATCTGAACCCATGCTTGAAAATATAATACCTTTAAACCTCTAACACATCTCCCATCCAGAGTATCAACTTCTTTCTTGGCTCCTGGAGAAGCCACATTTATCTGTTGAAACCATTTTATGCAATCATGAACAGCATGGGAATCTCCAACTCCAGTTCAGGAAGGAGATGGGTTCTGTGCCCCAGAGATGAACGTGTTTTGGCTCAAAATGTATCGACCCCAGAAACAACAGCAAATTACCTTGCAAAGATATTGACTGAAGCTGGAAAGAGAGCGTCACTATTCACAGTGAAATGGATGGGCTGAAAGGCCACTCAGAGAGGAAGAAGCCATTACTCCAAAAGCAACATAAATAGCCAGATTTGAATTCATGAATGTACTCTGGGACACACAACTTAAATTTTGAAGATGTGTCCCATGGTCTGATGAAGCAAAAACTGGAAGAGTCCAAACTAATACCAAGAAAATAGATCATGTCACACCAGTCCTTGAAGCTACCGGTTTATAAAAGAATAGTGTTTTAAATTTAAGACATTAAATGGTCCTGAGGCTAAACCCATCTTAATGCTGGTAGTTGGATATAATCTAGCATTCTTAGTTCACCAGAGACCTGTTTATTTGGTATTTCCAGCACTAAACGAGCAGAGACAGAATTGAATTTCCTATGCTCCTTAGCTCTGTAACAAACTCCCTGAAAACCTGAGATGTGCAGAAAGTTAGGTCCTTTAAATCAGAACTGAACACATTGAAATTTTCTGCGTATTTCCTGAATATTTGCTTTAAATTTGTTTTTTACTGATTGGTTTTTTTTTTCATTTAAAGACTAAATAATTCAATTCCTCTTAAAGTGTGTTATTTATGTTATGTAGTTTCTTCTTCCTAAGCACTTTGAATTGCTTGTGTATGAATGGTTCTATACAAACAAAGCTGCCTTTCTACACAAATTGTAAAGTTGAAAAGAGAAGCTCTACTTTTCTCACAAGTGGAAACAATTTCAACCGCTTCAAAAATCCTGACGTGACATTTTTAGAAGTCACTGCTGGGAACCAAGAGGAAGTAAGAGAGCTTGTCTGAGACTTGGATGCAAAAAAAAAGAAAATGATGAGGATAAATCAGAACGCTGCAGCTCCTGGCATGTACTGAACGTCACAGACTGCTGACAACAAACAGTTTGAGAGCATCTTCAGACCGGTCAGAGCGCTGCACAGTCTTGTAGATGTTTTCCAGAGCGACTGCCTCCACCGTTTACATTCCTGAGTTGAGGCCATCCTGGTTTAAATTAGAAACCAAGGTGAAGCAAACAGGGACTTTACTGCAGTTAGTCTAAGTGGTGGAGGCTAGTCTACGCCCCCAGAGTTCACTCCAGGATGAACGACACTTCAACCCCACTACAGGTCCTTCTCAAAATATTAGCATATTGTGATAAAGTTCATTATTTTCCATAATGTCATGATGAAAATTTAACATTCATATATTTTAGATTCATTGCACACTAACTGAAATATTTCAGGTCTTTTATTGTCTTAATACGGATGATTTTGGCATACAGCTCATGAAAACCCAAAATTCCTATCTCACAAAATTAGCATATTTCATCCGACCAATAAAAGAAAAGTGTTTTTAATACAAAAACGTCAACCTTCAAATAATCATGTACAGTTATGCACTCAATACTTGGTCGGGAATCCTTTGGCAGAAATGACTGCTTCAATGCAGCGTGGCATGGAGGCAATCAGCCTGTGGCACTGCTGAGGTCTTATGGAGGCCCAGGATGCTTCGATAGCGGCCTTTAGCTCATCCAGAGTGTTGGGTCTTGAGTCTCTAAACGTTCTCTTCACAATATCCCACAGATTCTCTATGGGGTTCAGGTCAGGAGAGTTGGCAGGCCAATTGAGCACAGTGATACCATGGTCAGTAAACCATTTACCAGTAGTTTTGGCACTGTGAGCAGGTGCCAGGTCGTGCTGAAAAATGAAATCTTCATCTCCATAAAGCTTTTCAGCAGATGGAAGCATGAAGTGCTCCAAAATCTCCTGATAGCTAGCTGCATTGACCCTGCCCTTGATAAAACACAGTGGACCAACACCAGCAGCTGACACGGCACCCCAGACCATCACTGACTGTGGGTACTTGACACTGGACTTCTGGTATTTTGGCATTTCCTTCTCCCCAGTCTTCCTCCAGACTCTGGCACCTTGATTTCCGAATGACATGCAGAATTTGCTTTCATCTGAAAAAAGTACTTTGGACCACTGAGCAACAGTCCAATGCTGCTTCTCTGTAGCCCAGGTCAGGCGCTTCTGCCGCTGTTTCTGGTTCAAAAGTGGCTTGACCTGGGGAATGCGGCACCTGTAGCCCAGTTCCTGCACACGCCTGTGCACGGTGGCTCTGGATGTTTCTATTCCAGACTCAGTCCACTGCTTCCTGCGCAAGGTCTGGAATCGGCCCTTCTCCACAATCTTCCTCAGGGTCCGGTCACCTCTTCTCGTTGTGCAGTGTTTTCTGCCACACTTTTTCCACAGACTTCCCACTGAGGAGCCTTGATACAGCACTCTGGGAACAGCCTATTCGTTCAGAAATTTCTTTCTGTGTCTTACCCTCTTGCTTGAGGGTGTCAATAGTGGCCTTCTGGACAGCAGTCAGGTCGGCAGTCTTACCCATGATTGGGGTTTTGAGTGATGAACCAGGCTGGGAGTTTTAAAGGCCTCAGGAATCTTATGCAGGTGTTTAGAGTTAACTCGTTGATTCAGATGATTAGGTTCATAGCTCGTTTAGAGACCCTTTTAATGATATGCTAATTTTGTGAGATAGGAATTTTGGGTTTTCATGAGCTGTATGCCAAAATAATCCGTATTAAGACAATAAAAGACCTGAAATATTTCAGTTAGTGTGCAATGAATCTAAAATATATGAATGTTAAATTTTCATCATGACATTATGGAAAATAATGAACTTTATCACAATATGCTAATATTTTGAGAAGGACCTGTATAGTTTAAGGTAAATCAGAAGTACATCAGTATTTGATGATTTAATGCTAACACCAAAGCAGTTTGACTCATTTTAAAAGTGAATCCTTTAACAACGTTAGATGAACTTCAGGCGATGACAGACTTGCAAAAAATGATGTAACATCAGAGATGTTTTCCTAATTTCATCAGCCATCTGGTAGCAGCGGAAATCTTCCAGAAAGACAAAGAGCCTGGCAGAGAATTTATCACACCAACAACCATAGATGCACCCCAGCTTGCATGGGAGTGAATGTTCTCCACAGAGCCCAGGATCTCCCTATAAATGCCACAGGTTTCACTAGACCTTTGTTGTGTTGCTGAGAAAAATCCAGACATTTTAAGTAAAAGGATTTTTTTTTTAAGGCTTTTTATTGAATTTTATTGAAACATCTTCAGATTTCAGACATGGCTATGAATGTGTAAGAAAAGCAACAGTGAGCGATTTCTACATTCAGCTTCAGATAGAATCAAGTAAGGTGCATAAAAAAATATATATATATAAAAAAAACATAATGTCAGATTGCCATAATGAAAAAAAGAGTAAAAATACAATTTTATCATAATCATCTCCTCCTAACTCTAACCTGGAATCATGTCACAATCATTTTACATTAACTGGGGGACATTTAATTCTTCTTTTGTAGCTGCTTGCTTTGTAGGCATATGCAAATTAAATACCCACAGTGGAATAAACACACAGTGGATTTATAGCTTTTTGGTTTATCGACAAGAAGCATTACTCTGACGAAGAACAAGTATTTACACAAAGATCTACAACTAAAGCACTATTGCTGCTGCCAAAATAACATTACATTGATTACTGCAGTTATAATTACTGTTATCTATAAAATGTATTTTTTTAAACATAGATTTAAAATTTTGAAAGAACACCATAAAACGTTAGAAGTTTGAATTGAACGTGCTTATTGAGGATAATATTAGACCTTTTTACGGTTCTGTTCTGTACAGAGTAACACAAGCACAGCAAGCTGATGTTAGCTGATTAATGAGTCGGGGAGTCTGCTCCTGTAGCCAGTCTGCAGTTTGCTGCTACATGCATACTGCTGATAGCTTGCCAATGGTAGATTTAAAATATTACCTTAAAAATAGTGATGGGAGGAGCTCTTTTAGCTTCCTTACCAACACTTTTGTGTTTTTTTTTTTGCAATCAGAAAGATTTCCAAACAGTCAAATTGTCTATGTTGTCAGTCAGGAAGCCAGGGAAAGTCATCTTCTTCAGCCAGCTGGCCACAAGTGCACATCAACAGGTAAGAGAGGGTGCAGCAATGTCACTCTATGCTCCCGATGAAGAAATATTTAGTCATTCATACAACTTTCTCTGGTATCTCATTAAAAGACCTTCAAACAATTGGAAGAACATGACAGAACATTTTAGATTTTTGTGCAGCACTTGTGGCCTTTATTTTTCCAGTATTTTTTGAAAGTAGGCAGACAGGAAACGGGGACGGACAGGGAAGACATACGGCAAATGTCGCCGGGTCCAGGACTTGAACCTTAGCCAAGTCGAGGACTAAGGCCTTCGCACATGTGTCATGCCCTTAAACCCCTGCGCCACCAGCACCGCGACCATGACAGAACATTTTAGTTTTAAACCATAACCTTTCCTGAACCTTAACACTGCTAACCAGCCCATGGCTAGGAAGATTTTGCTCAATTTTTGCATCATTAGTTCAGTCTTTTAGCAGCCTGAGCAGGTTCAACATATGGATGATGTCGAGATTGTTTTTAGAAGATGGATTATTGCAAGTTATCTACTATCCAAGTGGAGACAGTGTTTTATCTACAGTTTACTGTGTGCTGGTCTGAGCTCAGTGTTTTGTGTGAAATTATAAGCTGAAAACTGCCAGTTTTCTTTAAAGGGCTAGAGTATTTTGTGTGTTATCATCCATCTCCAAAGACATACACCTCTGGTAGAGCAAAATGGAGTCAAACATCTTCGTTATACAAACCAGGACACTGAAATTTATTTTTGTCGCTACCTTCGTAGATATGTGTGATTCAATCCCAACCTTAAGACAAATGTTAAATAAAGCCTTGACGCTCTAGAGGAGTTTCTAAAAGTACAACAGTTTCCCTGGTGAGGGATGGAGAAGAAACTATGCTCCAGCAGTATCTATGGTGCAGGTTTTCAGATCACTCACCTGATCCCTCTGAGCGTCCGTCGCTGCCTATCAGTGGCACTGTGATGGCCGCTGTGGCGACACCGTCTGTGGGCACGGTGGTGTAGACTACAGGCAGTGACTGCACCACCACAGGGATGGTCTGCAGTTGGCCCACCTTGCTTGGCATGCTGACTGAGGGAATCGTATGTATAACATGGAGAATCTGCTGTCCTCCAGCTCCCTGTGTGGCTAGGATAGAACCTGGAGAGAGGACCTGAAAGGACAACATGACTGAGTGAGAAACCTTGCTGTGTGTGTTTCTCATTATAAATAAATGGAGGAGGCAAGAGTTTGTGGTTACCATGGAGCCTATGGATTGTACCGTGGTGGGAACAGGTGTGGCTGAGAGGCCGGGCTGGGACACAGCACTGCTTGGTGCAGGGTTGACTGTGGTGCTTGTTGTGGAAGCAGAGCGGGGCTTGTTGAGCGACAGGTCGACAGGTTCGGTCTGGTCCTCAGCGGGACTCGAGTGAGGTGAAGAGGGCTCCATCTTAATTTCTGACTTCATCTTCAGGTCTGTAGGTTGGGAGCAGTCATCACCTACATCCGCCTGTTGGAAAAAACATTGAGGGGCAGAGGTAGTGAAGGACAGAGGTTAGATTAAATTATTAAACACTACATATAGCATATAATATGATGCTAATCCTGTAGCATATAATTTAGTAAATTATATACTGTATCTCTGGTTCAAGTGAATTGTGAAAAATCATCACAATAATGAAAGAAGGAAGTTTTTTATTCTGATTTGTTGTTTTTTGTTAGACTTCAAACAATCTTTTTGTGGGACTGATGGCCTCTATTTTGAAAGTGAACTGAAAGGAAATGGGGTGAAGAGGGAGGGGGAAGACATGCAGCAAAGGTCAACAGGCCGGGACTCGACTAAGGCCTCCGTCGATGGGTAAGCCGCTCAACCCCTGCGCCACCGTCATGCCCCGTCAAAAGATCTTTTTAATAATTACATTCTTAATTTTTTACAAAAAAATTTGGTCTTTCTCTCATCATAAATCTTTTATGTTCTTCTGTTTTAAAACATGAAAATACAACAATCTCTGATATATTTTCATTGAAGTTAAGAAAATAAGCTTGAATTGGAAATCTTTCAGTCATCAGTGAAAGGGGGGCCAGTGAAAGGACTCATTGTAATTTCATTGTAATTTAAAACCATGGATGAAGATATTGTCATTTGAGATGGTTCCCTTAATTTAATTCCCCATAGAATCAGATTCTTGAGCTGAAAACATACTAAATACCCTCAACCTGTAATATTAGTTAGCAGAACGGCAAAATGCCTCAGTAAACATGCATCTTTTTATTTTGAGTCCTTTTTCCAATCAGTAGAAGTGGAATTCTGGCATTGGGAATCTGCTCCTTCCTGGATAAATGCTTTCCCACTAAGCCCTAGTTTTTGGAGCCTCCTTAGAGGAATGGAGCACCGATTCTCCTCTCCAGCCACCCAGGGCTCAGCTGCCATCCAGCCGCAAAGTACAGGGAACAATGGCTGCTGTGTGGAACGCTGGGAAGAGGGGGAGGTGGATGAGAAAGTGAGACAGACAGAGACAGAAGGGCTGCATGGGTATGGAAAGCGACTGGTACAGGCTGAAAGAGAGAGAGACAGAGAGAGGAGTAAGAGAGGAGAAGTATAGTGGAAGAGGGAATAGCAGTGAGCCTCCAGTCCAGGAACTGGCCTCCATCCAGGTTAGCTCAGCATAGTTTGGCTCTGGGCAAGGAGGAGAGGGTGGAGATTCTGCTACATCCTTTTATCTGGTCAGACAGTTCAGCTGGAAGCTGGGTTTACAAAGGTGGATGGATTCGCAAATATATATACACATCGACTGTCTACCTTTATATCTATGCAAATAGCTATATTCCAATAAGGAAACAATTTGTTTTGCATGTTTAACTGGATGTGGTCATGTGGTAACAGCTTAACCCTCTTTAAAGGGATCTTTGATATTCCTGGTGGCAGCATGAGTCCGCAAAGAGCAAAAGGGACAAGAGAGGGGAAAAGAGAAAAGCAAATGAGGGGTACAGGGAAAGGAAAGGAAAGGAAAGGAAAGGAAAGGAAAGGAAAGGAAAGGAAAGGAAAGGAAAGGAAAGGAAAGGAAAGGAAAGGAAAGGAA
This sequence comes from Girardinichthys multiradiatus, assembly GCF_021462225.1. Lineage (NCBI taxonomy): Eukaryota > Metazoa > Chordata > Actinopteri > Cyprinodontiformes > Goodeidae > Girardinichthys > Girardinichthys multiradiatus. The sequence continues at coordinate 7,653,346 of NC_061804.1, forward strand.
AGGAAAGGAAAGGAAAGGAAAGGAAAGGAAAGGAAAGGAAAGGAAAGGAAAGGAAAGGAAAGGAAAGGAAAGGAAAGGAAAGGAAAGGAAAGGAAAGATTTGACCTGCATATTTGAAAATAATTCAAATGTCAAAATGGAACAAAAGTTGACAAAGGTTTTCTAAGGAAAATAAAGGAAGAAAATAAGAGGATGATGATAAGAAAAAAAAAATAGGCAGCTGTTACATGATTGTAGTGAGACTGTCAAAGGAATGGAAAAACGGAAAGAAAATTCTGAAAACAAAATCAAGTGTGGAAGAAGTGAGCAAGGCAGGGAAGAGAGAAAGAAAGAAAGAAAGAAAGAAAGAAAGAAAGAAAGAAAGAAAGAAAGACGGAGTGGGTGGGAAAGGCCCAGGTGTTTCCATGGAAACTGAGAGCCATCAGCTGACTGCATGTTTTCCACACGTTCCACCCACCACCAACTCCCTTCCCTTTCTCTCCCAGCCCCTTCACCTTTCCATCACTTCACCCCTCCATCTTTTCTTTCCCCCTCCTCCCCCTCTGCCAGGACCACACCTCTGACACCTTTCTCTCCCACACCTCCGCCTTCCTCCTCAGCATCTCTCACTCTTTACACCAACCACACCCTCAATGCCTCACCCTCTCATCCCCACGACGGCTTTCTTTCTTTCTCACTCTCGTACTTTTTTTTTCCTTTTTTTCTCTCCTCATGGCTGCTCAGAAAGCTACAATCTGGTCCACAATTTAACAAAAAGTAAAAACTCTTTCTGCACTCAAGATGTGATAAAAAATAGAAAAATTTAGGTTTTATGTGGAAGTGTTTGAGGGAATTTTATACGGAGTTATTAGACATTGCCTAAATGTGAATAAAATAAATACAGTGCCTTGTGAAAGTATTCAAACCACTTGAACCTTTACACACGTTGTTACGCTACAACAAAAACTGTGGTTTTTTCGAAGGATTTCATGTGACAGACCAACACAAAGTAGTGCACAATAGTGAAGTGGAAGGAAAATGATACAAGGTTTTTTTTTAACTTTTAAAGAAATAATCTGAAACCTGTGTTGTGGATTTGTATTCGCTCCTATGGACAATAATTTACAGAACCCCCTGTCACTTTAATTACAGCTTTGGGGTGGGTCTCTGCATCCTTTGTACTCTAGAGACTGAAGTTTTCGTCCATTCTTCTTTTCTCAATACCTCAAGCTCAGTCAGATTGGATGGAGAACATCTTTAAACAGGATTTTTTAAGTCTTGCTCTAGATTCTCACTTGGATTTATTTCTGAACTTTGACTAGGCCATTTTAACTTATTACAAAGGGTTGTCCTGTATTTAGCTCTATCTATTTAGCTCTATCCATCTTCCAGCCAACTTTGCTGCTGCAGTGGGCATCCTACCAAGACCTGGGAACCAGTAAAAAGTAAGCTATCGTTCTCTTTTGGTTTTCTCATTTATTCTAAGAAAATCTCTAAGTTGAAAATAACTATAATGTCACCAAAAAGCATTTGGCAAATAATAAGCTTTTTAACAAGAGCTTTCCAAAGCCAAACAGACTCACATCAAGTTCTCTTTGTCTAAGTCACAATAAACTTAACACATTAGGATGTTCAGAGCAGAAATCCTTGACTGAACTTGAAGTGTTGCTCTTCTTCCTCCCCCTGCATTTCTCAGTTCAACAACTCCGCTGTAAAATGGGTCACCCGGTCCTCATCTTGCAATTAATTCATGTGATCTCTAACTCTCCCTGCTGCGGCCAGCAGCTGTGACTGCGGCAGCCGAGACGGTGTGCAGAAATACAAATGCATGACGTCTGGAGGACTTTAATCATCTTGTACATGAGGCCGCACGTTTTATACTGGTAACGTAATGCGTGATTTACGGGGGGCAATATAGCTCAGCTGTCAGTTTGCCCACAGAGGACGGCTGACACATGTAAGACGTATTACTGTATTTAATACCTATGAAGAAGGCCGTTCAGGTATTCAGAGCTTCAATACAGGGACGCACCTTTAAACAATTTTTTTAATTGTGTGTGTTTGGCTTTAGTGATGTGACTGTAAGCATTTAATAGAGAGAAACTGGTCAGGTTAGAAGAGGTCAACTAACACGGTGAATAATTAATCTACTTTACTGATGAATGCTTACTGTGGGATTTCTAAGGGTCGTTTTACTTTGGTAAGGTAACAAATGAATACATGATTCTGTACTTGTACAGCATTGGGGTAAGTAGAAATAATTACTGACTGTGTTTGACGACAGATTGATTTCCACAAACCAGTTAAAGGCTGCTTGTTTATTCATATGATCAAACTGCCATAACTCAGTTCCTGTTTTCTCTCTGCTGTTGTTGCTGCGCACGTTTTTAGACAACATGGATGTAAGCTGATGGGTCAGCAGACACATCCATCCATCCATCCATCCATCCATCATCTATGCATCATCCATCCATCATCTATCCATCCATCCATCCATCCATCATCTATGCATCATCCATCCATTTCTCCACCCATCCATCCATCCATCCATCATCTATGCATCATCCATCCATCATCCATCCATCCATCCATCCATCATCTATGCATCATCCATCCATCATCTATCCATCCATCCATCCATCCATCATCTATGCATCATCCATCCATCCATCCATCCATCATCTATGCATCATCCATCCATCATCTATCCATCCATCCATCCATCCATCATCTATGCATCATCCATCCATTTCTCCACCCACCCATCCATCCATCCATCATCTATGCATCATCCATCCATCATCCATCCATCCATCCATCCATCATCTATGCATCATCCATCCATCTCTCCACCCATCCATCCATCCATCCATCATCTATGCATCATCCATCCATCATCCATCCATCCATCCATCCATCATCTATGCATCATCCATCCATCTCTCCACCCATCCATCCATCCATCCATCATCTATGCATCATCCATCCATCCATCCATCCATCCATCCATCATCTATGCATCATCCATCCATCATCCATCCATCCATCCATCCATCCATCCATCATCTATGCATCATCCATCCATCTCTCCACCCATCCATCCATCCATCCATCATCTATGCATCATCCATCCATCATCCATCCATCCATCCATCCATCATCTATGCATCATCCATCCATCATCTATCCATCCATCCATCCATCCATCATCCATGCATCATCCATCCATCTCTCCACCCATCCATCCATCCATCCATCATCTATGCATCATCCATCCATCATCCATCCATCCATCCATCCATCATCTATGCATCATCCATCCATTTCTCCTCCCATCCGTCCATCCATCCATCCATCCATCCATCCATCCATCCATCCATCCATCATCTATGCATCATCCATCCATCTCTCCACCCATCCATCCATCCATCCATCATCTATGCATCATCCATCCATCTCTCCACCCATCCATCCATCCATCATCTATGCATCATCCATCCATCATCTATCCATCCATCCATCCATCATCTATGCATCATCCATCCATCTCTCCACCCATCCATCCATCCATCTTCTATGCATCATCCATCCATCATCCATCCATCCATCCATCCATCCATCCATCATCTATGCATCATCCATTCATCCATCCATTTTCCACTTTTCTGAGATCATGTCTAGTAGGAATGCCAACTGGCTCCAACCAGTATTTAGGTGCAAGCCTTGTCCCCACTTTTTCTGCCCTGGTTGATTCACCTGTTAACAGGCTGATCCCAGCACATCTTGAAGCATCCCCACAGACTGGGTTGATGTAGCTGCCTGTGTTGTCCAAGCCAGACGTTTGCCTGTTGTTCACTTCAGCTGCACACCAAACATGAAGGCTTGCTACAGTCTGGGGTGGTTTGACAGAAACCACTTGTCTGAAAGCAGACACCCATGCTTACGTTGGATGTTTAAATTGTACATATGGAAACACAGCAGTGGGCAAGAAGGCAGTTTAGACTGAATATTTAAGGTTAAAACTGAATGTTTGACATCATCACACTCATAGTTGAACATTCAATATAAAAATCATACAATTTAAACTGTGCTTATGTGAAAATGATAAAAGTTATCACAATGCTGATTCAGTAAGATAACGTCTTACTTCCTGCAATCTAAACCTTTAACACTTCTACTGTAACGTACATAACATTTTTGCATCCAGAAAATGCTTTGTAGTTTTTCTGTAAATTCTGTGAGTACTGTACAACACAGATATCTAAAAGTTACCGGGGTCCTGGAACTTTTAGATGTTTCCCTGCGTCAACAAACCCGAATCCCATCATTAAGTCAATATGTAGAACCTGACTGCATACAGGGGGTAATTCCGTCACCTCATTCAGGTGGTTTAAGACTTGGAACGCATGAAAAGGTGAAAAGGTCAAGCCTTACAAAATGAAAACCCTTGAAAACAGTGTGGCCTCACTCATAGCTTGTCACTCCACTCCTTGCTTGATACCTCCGCAAATGTTATATTGTGAGATTTTCAAGTCAAAACACAGAGCGGCCTGTTTTAAAATAACAAATTGTTTCCGTTTTCTTTCTTCCTTCAGGGAAGGCTCGTACAGGACAAACAAGTTCTAGAATATACAGGCAAACATTATGTCTACATACAGTAACAGACAGCAGAGGTGCATCAGAACCAGAATAATTTGAGTTAAAATAGCATACATATAGCTTCTGCACTGCTTAACTATATGCACATATAACTGAGGGGAGGAGACGCAGCAACTCGTCTTTTCACTCTGGTGAAACCAAAAAAAAAATCACACTGGAACAAACGTTTTTTACCCATCTCCTGCTTCATATCCATCCCTTTCATGATTAAAATATCGGGATTCAGTCATTGCAGCAGTAAATCTTTCAGCACTTCATTAGAGGCAAAGCTGGCACAGACAAGACCTCCGTTTAACCAGAGGAAACAGACGTTTCTGTTGGAAGCATGTGCATCGCTGCTGGCAGGTTTACAAGCGAATATAAAAACAATAAAGCTATTACCCTGGATCCCTGCGTGCTCCTTCATGAATATTATCATTTATTATTAAATGTCAATTTTTATCTAGCAAATTGTACATTTTACTACATTTCTCCTGTTAGTTTATGAATGTATTATTTATTATGTAAATAATGTATGTAATTTTGAAAAATATGTCTTACAATTTCTAAAACACTTTATTCATTAATTTATTCATCAGCAATTTACTATTTTATATTTATCTAAACAACAAAATAGGGATAAATAAAAATTACTAATTATCTACTGAGATATTTTTTTTCTTTGGCTCTTATTGTTCATTGTTTCATAATAAACAAATATTTTACAAAATAAAAATTTGCCTTAATTCAGATTTTACATTTATTTTTCTTTTCTTTATCTTCCAAAGCTTGTATACTGTGCATATATTCAATCATTGAACAAATACAAATATTTTTTAACAATTATTTAAACAATTAAATACACTTTCTTTTTTTTTTTTTATACAAAACTCCACATTTTCGTTCTGGGGCATCTAAATCTTCTGAGCTCCTAAACCACGGAGATACCGGAGTTGCCCTAAATATAATACAATTTAAGTCTACTCTACTAGCTTCCAGTTTTTAGCAAAGGATGTTCAGATTACTTTAGACTGAGTTTTGATCTAATTTAGGTGCCTAGCAAAACAAAAATCTGATAAAAATATTACAATAAGCTGCACATCCTGGGTACGTATCTGTCTGTATGAACCTTTCAGTAGAACATCTAAACTTACTTCATAATGTAGGTAAAAATTGTAGAAATTACCTGCATAAAAGCAGTAGTGTAATACATTTAGCCTCTGCTTTTTATATTTAGTATTTTACAAGTGATAAAAATGAGAAAACACACAAATATGTCCAGAGTAGGATGGTGCAATATTCACCATATTCATTGCTGGAGAAATAAACCATTTTTGCCTCAAATTGCTTGAATTTCTTCAGCAGATGACGGCTGAAAGAAGTAGCTGGGTTCCCCACAGCTGTCTGCCAAGGCAATTAAAGCAGCAGGGTGTGTGTTTGTCGCTGCTGCCAACGATCAAAGGCAAGCTGAACATTTCTCAGCCTCCCCAGTTGTTCTGAACAGAGCCCTCAGATATTAGAAAACCACATATACGGTACAAGCTACACCAAGACGCTGAAAACTAAAACTGTTTCCTGTCTCAATCATCGCTGCTGCTCCTACTTCCTGGAAGCTTCACACTCTAGAAGGTGCATTGCCAACAATGACATCATCATCATCATCGTCATAATCCTGCAGCAGGAGAGGAAAGCTGCATCCATCCAGTATCTACACTGCAAAGCCCCAACTCCCTTGAAACATTGCTCCTTTTACAGAGTATGGATGTGAAAACGGTGAAATTCTCTGAAAGGAGTGAAAGCTCTGAAACACACACAGCTCATGCTTGGAAAGCCCTCATGGTAAACGCTCAAAAGACCCTGAAGCTCTCATGTACCATGCTCTCACACATGCAAACACACGCAGATCGCAGCTGTATGTGTGTGTGTATGTCATGGCCTCTCTTTGTGCATGAACGCTCCTGTTTGCTGGAGGACAACTGACTTGTTTATGTGCGTTGCGTACATCACTGACTCACACACACACACACATACGCACACACAGAGGCCTTCATTGTTTGTTTGTGGGTATTTGTGTAAATGAGAAACACAGATTAGATCCATTCACTGTGCTTCACTGGCAGGTATTCAGTGTGAGTGTGTGTATCGGAAAGAGAGAAAAGGTGGAGGAGGAAGAGGAGGAGCAATAGGGTGGGCTTGGGGGGTGCGGGGGTAAGGCTATACAGTCTTATGGCAACTCCCGCCAGAGCTGTGGTTGCCATGGTGACTGGGCGAGCGGAAGCAGAGCCTCCCCCGACATATCCTATTAGGGTGAGGTAGCGAGGCCAACAGAGAGAGACAGAGAGAGAGGAGAAAGAAAAAAAGGGGTGAAAGAGGGGAAGAGGAGGACATATGAGGGAAAGTTTGGAAGGGAAAGTATAAAAAGAGGAACAATCGAGGGAAAAGAGTGATGAGATAAAGGTGTGTCCAGAGATTTTCCTCCTAACTTTTTTTGTTGCTGCAGCGCCACAATAGATGTGCTGAATGACCCTTGACCCCACTCCTTTGCACTGAGGAACACTGATTAACCTGTATGAAGCAGACATGTTGTTTAATCAGCTGCGTTTTGCCTTCTGTTTTCCCAACTTTACACTGTCTGCTTCTCTTTACTGCACATCAAACCTGAAACACATCTTCTCAGTTTGATCCATCCATCCATCCATCCATCCATGAATCTATCCACCCATCAATGCAAAAGATCATGACAGAGATTGAGAGGAGAAAAGATTAAATAAAGTGAGCTATTATGGACGAGGTCAGTTCCTTTTACTACAACTCTATTAATAAATAGTTCATGAATGTTGGATTAGCGTTAACTGTCCTGTTTTTTTATTAATAGTTTAATATATACTGTGGAACAGGGACTCTCAAACCTTCAAGGGTCTAAATGTATTTCTACATGAGTTCAACAACAACTAGAAATGAACAAATCATTTTCATTAAAATAGCTTGCAACTTTAAGTGATCTAAAAATCTCCAACTGCTGCTGTAATGTTTGACATTGAAGCATAAAGAGCACAGTAATATCACAAGAAATTCTAACTTGATTGGTTTTTTTTATGTCTACACTATAGCTTTAATGAACTTACAGGTATTTACAGACCATAATAGTACACAACAGCCTAGTGTAAAAATGATGCCTTCTGCCCTCAATGAACTTTTTTAACTTTCACTTTCAATTTGTTCTATTTTTTTTTGGTGCAAATTCTATGTTTTTAACCTCAATTTTTAATTTTCAAAATATTTAATATTAATATATTTAATAAAGAAAACAAATTATTTGAGTTCAACAGTACATTAGAATAATGACTAACTGTATTTAAGAGTTATTTTATGTTTTTGTAAAGCATATAAAAGTAATAAAAATGAGCATACATATTTCATATAAAAAATACACTCTCCAGATAGGATTTTATTTTGGTCACCAAGGGATATTTTGTCCCCTAGCAGAAAAAGCAGAGAAAGATGTTTTCCTGCTTCATAATCTACACACTTTGCTTTGAATGTTCCTGGTGTCTGAAGGACAGTTTAGACTCGGCTGAGTAGGTTACATCGAACAGACGGACAAAGAGCTACACTGACAAATGTAGCCTCTTTTTAACTCCTTTTTCACAGCGACCATCAATGTAAAGAACAGATAGAGATGGTCAGAAATCCCAAATCTTTCAGATCAAACCCACAAATGAACAAATTCTACGACACCACACAATATAAGGTAGAAAATCCACATTTCCAATTCTTTGATCCTGTCTGCATTTTTCTCATCGTGGAATATGCCGTGCCCTAAAAATAAGGTGTGTACCTGGCCCGGATTATACACGCATCTTATGAAATAAAAAAAATTTCAAATTGAAAGTTTTGGCTGTTACTTTAGGAGACAAAAATGGCAGTGACAAAATGTTAAAAATGTTATTATACCTGTTTGCTCTCCTATTCAATCTGCTTAGTAAAAATGTTCAAGGGTTCCAACCAGTCCTGGTTTGGGTCACAACCATATATGTACAGAAAAAGTATCCTGCTTCATAATTGGAGCTCCTTGCTTGGAAAGTCTCATTATTATTAATAAGTGTTGTTGTATCATACTGCATTGTGATCAGATCCCTCACACACGGCTGCTGGTTAAGCCTCGTCCGAGTAAACCCTAAAAATAAGGTCTGGGCCAGGCCCGGATTAAACCAGATCGGAGTCCAGACTTTGAGAATTGATGCCGCAGATAATATGCTAAGCTAAGTCACATATTTAACTTAATTACCTATTGAAAATTTCACAAGAAATACTTGCTTTTTTTAGTTTATAAACAGATTTTGAAAACTATTTGAAATATAAATGAGCAGTATCTGCTGTATAAAGTTGAAACTTTGACAAAGCAGTAGGAAATATATTTAAAAGTTTCGTGCTGCTCAGGTGTTTAATCTCATATTTCACAAAAAAACAAATATTAGCAGATAACATTATGTCAGCTGGTTGCATGACAGTATCTAGAGGTATTGTCTTAGGGTTAATGAACACTGTTTTTATTACTTTATTGTGTTTTATAGATGAAATAATTAACCAAGCATTTAGTCTACAGATCAGTTGAATAGAGATCATTCATGGTTTTACAGTCTTTGCTATTTGTTTGCTGTGATCAGGTCCAAAAGAGGAGCTCACAACATCTTCCGCTGAGAAGCAAACCAGGATGTGTATTGTTTGTTTGACTCTAACGTGTGAAACCACTGGTGCGTGTAACACCTGAATGGTAGTGTTATTCATTTTCAACAGTATGCAAAGGGCACAAACTTTCAGGCTAAATGTATAAAAGTGATAATAGTAATGATTCTGATGGGTTTGAGGCATTAAGTAGAATGTTTTAGGTTCTGAACTGGACAAGCTGCAGGAGGGTCCACTTCCTGGAGACTTTATCTGCGGACAGGAAAGTCCACTCCTCTGTGTTAGAGACAGCAGCAGAGGTGTGGTCCACACACACACACACACACACACACTCTGCTTAATGATCCCTTACGCAATACTACTCCACCCAGCCCCCACCCATCACTAACCCAAACCATACCACAACACACACATATATACAACACAAGGGGCTTCAACAGAACCCTCCCCCATTCCCTGACACTTTCAGTCTCATGTGAACATAAATCTCTAAATCATTCAAAGTTTTTCAAACAACCAATCAGAAGTTAGCTTTTTGTCCATCAGTCCCTCTGGTACTTCATCTGTACGTCGTTTCTGCATTTTATCCTTGTTGTCAGTTCTTATGCTTGGCCAGATGATAAAGGTTTGATAAAATGTCTTTTGCGGTTAGATTTTAAGATTATATACAACATTGAGAGAAATGTCGACGTACAGAGTTTTTGAATGAATGAGTGTGGTACCATCAGCATATAATGGGATTTCATTCCTTTGAATTATCAGATTTTCCCAGTCAGACAAAACACCATGGTTTTACAATGTTACAAACATATATATAAAACAAATCCCACTGCATAAGTTCTTAAATGCTTTTTTTCAAAAGTGCTTCACCAATCAGTTACTTTTGGGTGGCCAGTGCATGTTCTTTACTTTCCGTGTCTTTTGAGAATATTTCCGAAAAGTTAAACCGGTCTATGAGAAAAACACTGGCAGTATGCTGCAACATGTGAAGAGGGGTGGCCCATAAAGCCAAATGAAATAAATTGTTACTGTCACTGGCATGTTTATTAAAAGGACTTTAGACCGGAAGACTATGAAGGAAAAATGCTGCGGTTTTGAAGGTTGAATTCTCTAAAACCTTTGTAAACTTAAACGCAGTGCTGACTTGCAACCAGGCAAACTGCAGAAAGGGGTGGTTTAAAGCTTAGCACCTGAGTGAATAAGGTACATCCCACTGACATGTTTGGGGAGAACTTGAAGAAGACATTACAAAGCTCAAGGAACGCATCTTTCTTATGGGCTTGTATTTAAAATACAGTATTTTTCATTTAAAAATCAATAATTTATTCTTCATAACAGGGATGGACGATATAGACTTAAGATTTTATATTGATATCTGGTGGTATTTATTGTGATAACGATAAAGTGATGATAAAAAAGTATTTACAACTTTTTTTGGGCAACTTTAGGGCAACATGTGACTGCATGTTACTGCAGTAAAAACTCCAGAAACAGAAATACTGCTTAGAAAAAAGATATCCAAAATAGGTTTCCTCAGGACACCAGTTACATAAAGAGGTGTGATTTTTATCACTAAACTGCACACAGTAACTGCATTTAAACATATATTTGAATTTATTGATCTTTATCGATGCTGTCATGGAACAAAGCAGAGAAAGTATTAATAAAGTATTGAGTAATAGAGACGACAATACTCAGTTGTTGGCATTTTCAGACATGATTAATTCAAATTTATCATTGTCACGAAGAATCAATTCTTATCATGAAAAGTAATTTTTCACGATAAACGATACAATAAATGAGCATCACTACTTCATACAACGATGTCAGCCCAAGCTTGTTTTGTGTCAGCATTACTAGAAGATACTGCAATCTCAGGGAGGAGCAGATTTATAACCTGCTTCGAAAAGATTGTTGCCCATGATTAAAGAAAGAAAAACTCATGAATGTGTATAAACCCTTACCTTTGGTGCAGCTGTTCCAGGTAAGATGTTGCCGGTTTCATTAAAATGATGGTTGTCACTGACTAAACACACGAGAAGGCAACAGCACCAAAGAAACTGTGAAAAATTTTAAAAATGTGTCTTCTTTCAGACTAACACAGAAACCATCCAGATAGATTTTAATGAACTGTTTATAAACTACTGCAAATTGTATCCGCCTTTGTTCCATGTTTAAAATATCTTATGGCTACAGAATTCAAATTAAAAAAACTTTTTTAAATACTGTATTGATCACCGAGAGGAAATTAGAGCCCGGCTTTGAATCGGATGAAACATGCATTTAGTAACTGTGCAGCACAGGGTCTATGTGTCAGTTTACCTCTCTCCTCAACACAAACTCTGCAGCAGAGTTCACTTATGAAAGCCCAGTTAACACATTCATGGTTTTTCAGTTTAGACTAAACGACACTGAAGACCTAACTGAAGACAAGCCTATACATTTACAAAAGCAGTGCAACCAAAGAGGGAATGAGAAGCCACTGAAACATGCACTTATACTTGGTTAAGATGGTAATTTTGCTCACTTTTGCTAATCCAGTTTGGCAAAGCTAATTTCAAACCTTCAAATTTAGTTTGTGGACAAACAGCTGATAGTAATGTAATTTATGTAATTTCAAGTTGTCTGATAAAATGAGGAACAAGACAGGTTTCCGGCCCTATGTAGATCATGCTGGTAATTAACACAATCGCAAGGACTTAAGAAAACAGGAATGATGCAACCATTGCTTCCCCATCAACCTGGAAAGGGTTCTAAGGTAATTTCCAAACTGTTTGAAGTCCATCATTTTACAGAGAGACAGATTACTCAGAAAAAGAAAACATTTAAAACAGCTCTCAATCTTTCCAGGAACAAAATACCCAGCAAATTCATAGAACCGATGCCAAAGCAATGATCAGAGTAAAGACCTCCATCTTAGACTCTGCAGGCCTCAGTTGGCAGGATAATGGTTAAAGCTCATTGCAACCTAATTAGACAAAGACTGAATGAAAAATGTTTCTTTGGAAGGCAGCCAAAGCAACCAGTCAGTCAGTCATTTTCTACTGCTTATTCCATAGTGGGTCGCGGGGGAGCTGGTGCCTATCTCCAGCAGTCTATGGGCGAGAGGCAGGGTACACCCTGGACAGGTCGCCACTCCATCGCAGGGCAACCAAACAAAACATATAGGATCAAACACCTTACATTAACTGGCAAGCATGGCGGTGGATGGGGTGATGGTTTGGGCTCATTTTTGCAGCCGTGGTTCCTGGGCACCATGCAGTCTTTGAGTCAACCGTGAATTTCTCTGTATACCATGTATTCTAAAGCCAAATGTGTCAAATCTGTCTGTCTGACAAATAAGGCTTGGATCAAACTGAGTCATCAACCCTAACACAGCAGCACCAACAAAATGGCTGAGAAAGAAAAGAATGAAGGTGCTATAATGGTCCAGTCAAAGTCCAGACTTCAACTTGATTGAACTGGGACCTTAAGAGAGCTGTGTAGAAACAAATCTCAGCAAACCTCAATGAAATGAAAAGCAGGCCAAAATACCTCCACAAAGATGTGAGAAGCTGATAAAGATTTAAAGAAAACTACTCCGTTATTGATGCTTAAGATGATTCAACAAGCTGCTGAATAATTGGGTAAACGTAGGCGTTGTCTTGCTTTAATAAGTAATGACAGTGGTAAATCTGACTTGGGGATATAATTAACATGATATAATAATATGGGATGTATAACAGTAACTGTCTTTCTGAGCCTGTCAGACTGCAGGATTTACTTTTGAAAAATACAAGGCAAGAAACTAGATTCAGTCTTCATCCCAACATGGAGGACAAAATGGACAGCAGTCCTAATCCTGCAGTGCAGTCTGCTCTTATCGGACTGTCCACACCTTCTCTAACCTCCACCATATCTCCTTGCTCCATCTCAAACCTATCCCCATCTGTCTCCTCGTGCTCTTTTACACTTCCTCCAGCAATTTCTCCTCATGCTGCACCCATCCTGCCAACTCCACCTTCCCTGCATGCATCCTTTCTCTGCATGGCTGGCTGAGGTAATGGCTGCTGTTGCGTGCCTGCAACTCTGACAAACATCACCTTATCATTACTCCTCACACCCTGTACTGTATATGGTCTGATTATAACAGGTTATGGACCTAAACCCACGAGCTTCAATATGCAGCTAGAAATGTTAATGTGCTGCGACTTGTCTGCACTGCCAACCAGCGAGCTCACGCAGGGCAATGTACAGAGATTACTTATGATTATATTTATTAAGCACACACCAATAAAAAGGGTGCAAGATCTTCACAAGCAAGTAAGAAATACTGATAGGTAACAAAAAGGGATATTTGAAGACAGCATAAAATGGTAAAAATCATTGTAAAAACATCCAAAGATTCCAAAATGTCAAATCAAAAAAATTAAAATGTCTCAACAATCACTTTATTTTAAAGGCAGAAGATGAAAATCATTTTATGGGACAAAATTGAAGGAAAACTATGACAGAAATATCAAAAACCCCTATGTGAAATGTTTGTTCAAGTAGCATCAAGGTCAGCCATTGCTCATGGTATCAAGGTATTTCACAGCTTGAAAAAGTTACACTTTTAAAACCACCTAATTTTCTCAGGTGTTCCACAGAATGGAAAGAACACCCCCACACCCACCCACCACCCATCAATCTTTTAAAGATACAGTAACTCTGTCTGCAGCAATGAGCAGCGAGAGCTCCTGTGTCTACCAGTGAAATAAAACAGCTCGTTGAAGGTTTGCTACCAGAGCAGATAAAAAACTGAATACTGCTTCTTACACTCACACTTCCAAGACTGTTCATATACTCTGGGTATGACTGTTCATATCCAGAGTGACCAGGGTCTTTTCTGTGGAGTGCTTCTCCGCCCAGTCCACCTTTTCCATTGTTTAGGTAGACTGTATGGAAATATCTCCAGTTGTAGAGAACTTGGACAGTAACCTATCCCTCTCTTTAATGTAACACTGTTTTCTAACACACCTTGTCAACGAGCTGCGAGAGTGACTGTCTACCAGCTACATATAGAGCCCAGTATGTGCTTATTGTCAGTACAGATAACCCGACTAATTACATCTGTTGAATTCTACATTTTAAATTCACATTCTTTACTTTTATGTCTTTGTTTAAGTGTTCCACCACTGTGAGATATGGAAGAGACTGGTGTTTTCTTCAGTCGTACGCAGCTTGTCCATTTATTAAAATAAAGTCTAACAATTAATATATTAATATGTAAATTTGATGTTGTGTATTTTTTGTGAATTACGATAATACCTTGATAAAACGTAAGAAAACTGAGACTTACTCATACTTTGCAGAGTTTGGGGGGCCCTGTGGCATAATAAAGCCCCATGGGCATACTAAGATACAGCTAAATATTTAAAACAGTTTGAGGATAAACCTTTAAAATAGTAACACGTTTACAACACTCGGTTTGTAAATGCAATAGATGCAATACTCTGATTTAAAAACAGTAATGTGCCATAACTTTTACAGCAAGAAGTATTAAATCTTTGTGCAATGCTGACAATCTGCTGAATGCCGAAGACATCTGCAAAATTTTTTAGCTCGTTACCAAAACAGAAATTTGTGGGGTAAATTTGTAGAAAATACATATTTAAATGCAAAGAGGAACAACAAAAACACATAATATATATATATATATATATATATATATATATATATATATATAAACTATTAATTAACACATGTGGAATTATATACTGAACAAAAAGTGTGAAACAGCTGAAAATATGTCTTATATTCTAGGTTCTTCAAAGTAGCCACCTTTTGCTTTGATTACTGCTCTGCACACTCTTGGCATTCTGTTGATGAGCTTCAAGAGGTAGTCACCTGAAATGGTTTTCACTTCACAAGTGTGCCCTGTCAGGTTTAATAAGTGGGATTTCAAGCCTTATAAATGGGGTTGGGACCATCAGTTGTGTTGTGCAGGAGGTGGATACAGTACACAGCTGATAGTCCTACTGAATACTGTTAGAATTTGTATTATGGCAAGAAAAAAGCAGCTAAGTAAAGAAAAATGAGTGGCCATCATTACTTTAAGAAATGAAGGTCAGTCAGTCTGAACAATTGGGAAAACTTTGAAAGTGTCCCCAAGTGCAGTCGCAAAAACCATCAAGCGCTACAAAGAAACTGGCTCACATGAGGACCACCCCAGGAAAGGAAGATCAAGAGTCACCTCTGCTGCGGACGATAAGTTCATCCGAGTCACCAGCCTCAGAAATCGCAGGTTAACAGCAGCTCAGATTAGAGAACAGGTCAATGCCACACAGAGTTCTAGCAGCAGACACATCTCTAGAACAACTGTTAAGAGGAGACTGTGTGAATCAGGCCTTCATGGTAAAATAGCTGCTAGGAAACCACTGCTGAGGACAGACAACAAGCAGAAGAGACTTGTTTGGGCTAAAGAACACAAGGAATGGACATTAGACCAGTAGAAATCTGTGCTTTGGTCTGATGAGTCCAAGTTTGAGATCTTTGGTTCCAACCACCGTGTCTTTGTGCGGGGCAGAAGAGATGAACGGATGGACTCTACATGCCTGGTTCCCACCGTGAAGCATGGAGGAGGAGGTGTGATTGTGTGGGGGTGCTTTGCAGGTGACACTGTTGGGGATTTTTTCAAAATTGAAGGCATACTGAACCAGCATGGCTACCACAGCATCTTGCAGCGGCATGCTATTCCATCCGGTTTGCGTTTAGTTGGACCATCATGTATTTTTCAACAGGACAATGACCCCTAACACACCTCCAGGCTGTCTAAGGGCTATTTGATCAAGAAGAAGAGTGATGGGGTGCTGCGCCAGATGACCTGGCCTCCACAGTCACCGGACCTGAACCCAATCGAGATGGTTTGGGGTGAGCTGGACCGCAGAGTGAAGGCAAAAGGGCCAACAAGTGCTAAGCATCTCTGGGAACTCCTTCAAGATTGTTGGAAAACCATTTCAGGTGACTACCTCTTGAAGCTCATCAACAGAATACCAAGAGTGTGCGGAGCAATAATCAAAGCAAAAGGTGGCTACTTTGAAGAACCTAGAATATAAGACATATTTTCAGTTGTTTCACACTTTTTTGTTCAGTATATAATTCCACATGTGTTAATTCATAGTTTTGATGCCTTCAGTGTGAAGCTACAATATTCATAGTCGTGAAAATAAAGACAACTCTTTGAATGAGAAGGTGTGTCCAAACTTTGGTCTGTACTGTATGTGTATATATATATATATATATATACACACACCTGTGCACACACACACACTTTTATGATTCCAACACACTTCTACACCCAATGTCTAGCCAGCTATTTCCACTTCTTTATTTTCCAGATAAAATATCTGTTTCACATAATTTAGTTCAATTTTGGACCTCGGTCTGGATCCAGGCATGTGAAAACATAAAAGGTAACAATGGTCTGGATTTAGCCAAGGTCCTGCTCCAAACTTCAGCTCCATAGTTATTTCATCAAAATGCTTGCGGCCTTCAACTTGTCCAGTTTTCTGTCCTTGTAAAGTAAATAACTTTATGTTGCATAAGTTCATGGTCATGTTTCTACTATCCTAAACATTTTGGCTAAAAACCTATCATCACCATCACTAAACTCCTCATTATTCACATAAACAGAAGTTCAGATCAACTACAATACAACTCCCCTTAACTCTATCTATTCATACTAAATTCAACTCAAATGCTACACCTTCGTTGCCAATCTATTTCCCAGAATTTGAGAACAAACCGAATGTTCAAAGAGACAAAAAGCAAGGTTTCCAGGGTGTTTTTAACATATTACCTTGTTTTTTTGGGTTATTAGTGGGGACAGAACATCTTTACCTTGTTTGCCTCTCTGAGGGCAGAAAGCAGTCTTTAAAGATGAGGATAGTCTGTAGTCTTCTCACCACATCAAACAGTCACTATTGTAAAACTGCAGAACTCGATCAGGTGTCTGTACGTTTAAAATGGCTCCATCTCTACCAAATGTTGACAAGTATTGCTTTTTAGGTTAATTTTTGTCTTTAATTTGTCTCTGTATTTTGTATTTTATGATATGTGTTTGAAATCATTATAAATAAATAATAAATACTGACACATGTAATATGAAATAATTAGCAGAATTGCATTGAAAAATCAGCTGCTCGCCAAAACTGGACCACTTTTACTTTGATTAGCGCTGGCCAATGACTGCCAGTCGGAATGGCAAAAGTATCTACATATCAGTGAAATGTTGAAATTATAGCATGGTTTTCAGTTAGACATTTGTTTCATTTCAGCCTTTGCAAATGGGGGTCGGAAATCAACAGAGAAAAAAGGCAAAATGGTACGATAACCTCCTGAGAGCCCCATGTTCCTTCCAAAAAAACAGATTCACAAAATGCTGCTTAATTTAGAACAATTTTCAACAGATGCAGCATGAGCAGATAAACCAGAACCTTTACTTTTACTTGAATCTTGTGAGGGCTCAACATGTTCCAACATGTTATTACCTGCAGCCACGCCTGCTTACCCTCACCTACACCCAACTGATTCTCCTCCATCAGTTCATCCACCCCCATCCCTTCTAATCATCCACCAATAACCTCCAACCAAACCCCTCCCCTCACCCCCGTCTTCCTCACCGTGCACTCCATCTCCTCTGGCTCTGATTTGATCTGTACTGAGGGCATGTCTCTCTGGCCTTGTGCCTCCTTCTCCTCTTCCGTTTCCTCCTGCTTCACCCCAACGGTGAGCGTCACCACCTCCTTCAGCTTCTTCTCCTCGTGCGGCGGCCGAGGCCCAGTGGTCAGCGCCTCCTCCTCCTCCTCCTGCTCTTGTTTGGCTGCGGGGGGCGGAGGTGAGGATGGCGGTGGTGGCGATGATGACAACTGCCGGGTCACGGCGCTCTGCTTGTTGGCCGAGCTCCTCTGCTTCTTTCGGGCACCGGCGGCACTCTTCTTCTGCTTTAGAGTTGACTGGCACTGAGGAAGAGGAGAAGAAGCAGAAGATTAGAGGGAGGAAGGCACAAATTGTCCAGAAGATGTAGAGAAGGACAGAAAGGTGGAATGGGGGGGGGGTTAAGCATAGGGTGGAGAAGAGATGATGGGGGTAGCTGAGGGGAGAAAAGGGGGGAGGGGTCATGGCAAGGTAAAGAAAAAAGTTTGAAGCCAGAATAAGGGGGGTGAGGGGTTAAAATATGGGAGGAAAATAAGAGAAAGAAAAGATAGAAAGGAGTAGT
Source organism: Girardinichthys multiradiatus (assembly GCF_021462225.1). Classification (NCBI taxonomy): domain Eukaryota; kingdom Metazoa; phylum Chordata; class Actinopteri; order Cyprinodontiformes; family Goodeidae; genus Girardinichthys; species Girardinichthys multiradiatus. The sequence goes on from NC_061804.1 coordinate 7,671,886, forward strand.
GGTAGTCAAGTAGAAGAGGAAGCTGTACATTGGAGTTTAAAGGCAAATAGACTGATAACAAGCTTTACCTCCTCTGTAAAATCAGCCCGAGGAGGGGGTAAAAACATTCAGGCACACACACATTCAGAGTGTAACAAGAGAGAAAATTTAAAGCAAAAGTAACAGAAGAGAAGAGAAGGCAGAGAAACAAAGGCCTAAATCCTGAGGCTGACACCAAGGGAATGAGAACGAAAGAGAAATAACAGACAGAGCAGGGAGGAGTAGCCGTGAACTGACCCCTCCCTCCCTTTCAGTGGCAGGCAGGCGGACACACCCTTTTCTGGAAGCCGAGCTACAACACACACACACACACACACACATTCAGAGAGCAACTGGGGAGTGCCAAAGCACTCACACAACCATTCAGGAGGAGAAGCAACACACCCCGGCTCCTCTGGCCTAATCTACTGTCCATTTCCTCTTCCTTTATAAGTTTTACTCTGTCAGACAATCAACAGTTCTCCCACAAATTATCAGGGAACAGAAACTTTGACAAGTAAAGCCAAAAAGGATCTACTTCAATGGTTTCTGTGCTTTAACTAAATATTTCCACAAATTTAGGGACAGTTAGAGGGTAAACTGATACCGTTTGTTTTTACTTCTGTTTAAATAAAGCAAAGTTTCAAGTCTTTTTTCCGTGTTGGTCAAAGATATCTTAGACACATTTACAGACCACAGCTATACTGTTAAAGTAGTTCCTGAACAGACTACATGCAAATATAGTACAGATTGTTTTTGAATTGAATTGAGAGCAAAACAGACAGGCTCAAAAAAGAAAACAAGGACAAGTTCTAACATCAGAAAAAGCTACCACGTCTAAAATCTTAGATTCATACCAGAAAACCCACACTGACCTACCAAAAGTATTCATGCCCTCTTTCACATCTGTCAACAGAACAACTATTAGCTGCGTACTCTACAAATCTGGTCCTTATAGAAGAGTGGCAAGAAGAAAGCCCTTAATAAATAAAGCCATAGGAACTCCTATTTTATATACAGTCTTACTGATCACTCAAAGCACTTTACACTATAGCCACATTCAAGTAATCGCAGTCACAAACAGATTGCAATTCAACTATTCCTCCCACTGAGCCAAAGTCAACTGAGCTCCATGGAAAATGCTGGTAAATTAACACTAAACACAACATCAACACAGTGAAACACAATGGTGGCAAAATCATGCTATGGTGACGAAGCTCAGAAGGATGAGCTTGAGCTATTTTGCAAAGAAGAATTTCCCTTGCTGTTTAAAGCTTGCAAAGTGATATGTCTCTAGCAAAAGGTGCTTCTATAAAGTATTGGCTCAGATGACCTAAGTACAAATGCACATCATACAAAATCAAAACCATGTCAATCATTTCCTTCCATTTCACGATTATGCATCATTTTGAGCTGGTTTCTCAAATAAAATCACACTAAAATGGATCAAACTGCTAAAACGGATCAGAATCTATTTAAAACCTTAATCAATATAGTAAAAATATGACGTCATTTACTTAATGCTGCTGTCAGTTAACAGGTCATGAACCCCACTTGGACTTTATAGCATGCTAACTTGTCTGCTTTCTGTTTTACTTCCCCTTTAATTTCAGCTGATGCTAGAGAGAATGTAGCCTTGTTTCTGAGGAATTTCTGTAGACTATTTAGAGTCTTCAAAGAATAACCCGGTGTTGTAAGGTCAGCACGCTCTCACTTAAAATGCTTTGTACAAAAAAAAAACGGTGCAATGAATCTAGCATTACTTGTTTAGATGGCATCTTATCTTCTAGTGCAAGTGAGGTTGAAAGCTTAGAAATATTTTCTTCAGACATGTGTTTGCATGAAAGTTAAATTTAACACAAATAAATGGACACATGAATTGTTTTCATCAGTAACTCTGCTCACATCACACAGGATTAATGTAAACAGACTGGTGTGTCCTGTAAAACTGAAATAATAATGACCAAAGAGAGAATGGAAAGTGCAGCCCCGCTTCAGATTATCTACAGCCAAGCCACAGCCACTGCTACCCAAAGCTCTACTTAGGACTTAAATAAAAAAAAAACACAACATTGCTACATTGGTGTCATGTTCATGAGGTTAGATGGAGCAGGAGATACAGGGATGAATTGGGGCCTTGTCTGCTCTACTCTGGGCACAGCTCCAGACTGTTGTGGTGCGAAGAGTTGACCTAAAAAGAGAACTTCTCAATTAATTGCCCTGTCTATGCCCTCACCTATGGTCATGAGATGTGTATCATGGCTGAAGGGACTATATAGCCATAACACCTTAGGATCCCCAACAAGAAGGTGGAGAGGGCCACAGGAGAGAGGGACGTCCAGGTTTCTTTTCAATATCCTTTTTTTATTGTAATTGTGTAAGTAATGCACAACGAAATTCAAAAAAATACTAACTCTCAAAGTCGGTGAAAACAATTAAATAAATAAATAAATGAATAAATCAGGGTTTACATGAATTTGCAGTGTTCAGGGCAACAACAGCTCTTGGGTAGAAACTGTTTTTCAGTCTGCTTGTTTTTGACTTTATTGCTCTGAATCGCCTCCCTGAGGGTAAAAGTTCAAAGAGGCGGTGGACAGGGTGTGAGGAGTCCCTGATGATGCTGCAGGCTCTCCGGAGGCAGCGGCTCCTGTAGATCTCGTCCAAAGATGGAAGAGGGCAGCTATGACCTGTTACCCTGCAACCTAATCTTGGAAAAGCAAAGCCAATTGGTTGGATGGATGAATTTTGCTATGGAAGATTAATAAACCCATAATGGTAATCCAAACATGTCCAGAATGTTCCTTATACATCCCTGAAGACCTCACCAGAATTATGCAAAGATCATCCATGCTCTGAATGATTGTTTTACATAATTTTTACGTCTTTATCCAGTGTGGAGTTACCCCGTAGGACAACATGGAGATGTAGTAGTAATCCCAACCACTAAGGATGATCCTCAAAAGATTTCTAGCTTGAATTTGTCCAAATAAATCATGTCACTTGCGGTAACTCTAATAAAAAGTGCAAATATAGGATGTTTAAAACTAAATCTGACATGCATAGAAGCTAAATAGTTCACTGTTCAATGTTATTTCACTCTTGATCAGTGAGTTGGTAATTTATCTTTATCCTATTTTCCATTAAAAATTATTAATACTCAGTTAGCTGGCTGCTAATGACCTCTTTCCAACTATTGTTTGTTCTGGGTCCAAAAAGACCAAAATGAATGGAACCAAACATTGAAGCAATTTGAAGTCTCAGTTCTTTTTAAATGTTTAAATGATCTCTTATAAAAATTGTTTCCTAATAGATGAACAGCATACTCTGCATGTATGCCACATACATGCAGAGTATGCTGTTCAGTGTACAAAATCTAATTATTTAAAAATTGGAGTTTGAAAAGCCCAAGAACAAGTTTAGTAAAATAACTGTAAAAGTAAATTGTTTGAATCATAAATATGTTGGCCAAATCAATTTATGGTAACTTTTTAATATTATCTGTAGTACTGAAGACAGATGCAAGAACTTTTTTTGTTAGAAACCACTAGGACAACAGAGAGGTTATACTCAGCTGGCATACTTAGGATTTTAAGGCATTTAAAGCTAAAGTGATCAATCTAAACTGCTGTTACATGATTTGCAAAACCTATTACCTGCTGGCCACATGGATTTGAGGAAAGATGCCCACATAGACGCTGATTTATGAACAATGCTTCTGGCTAACTTCTTTGCAATGTTTTTTGTTTCCTATTAGTTTGAACCATGGGGATGTGCTTAATGCTGGCATGTTACCCAGCCCAGCAGATTCCACAGTGAGGTGGGGCCTTAGCTAATCAGGCTGGGTGTGGCTCTAAGCACCACCCCTCTCACACATTTCTGCAGAGGACACACACAAACATACACACACAGTAGCCCCCATCGCTCACCCCTCACCCCTATCCCTATTGTGACCAGGCAGAGCCCCCTCTGTGTCTCTCAACAAAGCTAAATGCAGCTTTATGCCTTACCCCCCTCCCCAAAAAAAAAAAAACTGACAATGTCTGACTCCCCTGGATGAAAGTATATTTTTTGGTGAAAAAAAGAAATTACTTCTTTGAATCCTGTGCCAAATGCATTCTCTGGTGTTGGCATTTTGCCCTGGAATTAAACATGACACAGAAAAGTTCTTTCTAAGAAAGTGAAGCATATTTCTACAGCAGAACAACTAAGATATATGTATGAATGCCCTGAAACAACATTATTGCAGCTACACTGGTGTGAGTTTTATTTCTGCTCCAAGGAAGTTCTTCACATAAAGTCGGTAATTTTTTAAAACTATTTATCAGAATTGTTGACTCTTTGCAAACTCTTTGAAGAGTTTAAACCAATATTTTCTCCAAAATATTCTGGTTTCCATGTACCGTTTTTAGTAACTGGTGACTTCCCATCTGCTATGACCCTATCTACAAGCTGTTGTAGATAGGGTACAAGTTGACAATTGTTACATTTGGTGCTGTTTTTTATTAAATTTAATCTAAATGTATCATCTATACATATTTGAAGAATTCTGTAAGTAATTTGACAAAACATAAATAAGCACATGAAGTAATTTAAGAGTAGAACTGTATGTATTTTGATTTTCTGAATTCTGTCAGTTTGGCTTGTTAACATGTAAATCTTTTTACTTTGTACCAAACACACACAACTGAGTCTGGGTCTACAAATTTAAATTTAAATACAGTCTGGAGACTCAGGTTGAGGGTTTATCTGCAGCAGTTTACAAGACACTGAGGGCAGCACACAAGTGTCATTACTCATGCGTAAAGAAAACTGTTTAGAGCTGATCAGGGCAACCCATCCACAATAAAAAATAACGATTGGAAAGCAGCACAACCACAAAGCAGAAATGTTGTTATGTAACAGACAGCTTATTAGCATTAACTGTCTGAAGAATTACCTAAAACACATGAGCTTATTCATAGTGTTATTAACTTTTCCTCATCTTCATTAAACTCACAATGACAATGTAGACATATTTGAACCAAACTGACCAATCGGTCACACTGTTACTGTTAGTAATAAACTGCCCTTTTTGATTTAATTAATTAATTTATGTAGCTACATAGACCTTAATATAAGCCACTTCAGAAATGTTTTGGATTTAAAAACTGCATGGTATAAACAGAACTGGATCAAATTTCACTTGCAAATAATTGTTTAGTGTTTAATTTCAGTCTGTCTGGATTTCTAGATAGATGGGCTTTAGTGTATAATGTAAGCACTAAAAAAGTCAGCTGGATGGTGTTTCAGCTTGTAAATCACACACATTTCCACTGCAAACAGAACGAAGCAAACATTGAGAATCTTTAACAAATCCAACTTGATCCACATCTGCCCTCAAACAAGGCAGTAGAGAGGAAGCAGTGCACCGAGGGGGGCCAAGAGTTATGTGCATGTGTGTGTGTGTGAGTGTGTGTGAAGAGCAGCACTAACGAGCAGCGATAGTGAGAGACTGGGGTGAGCCTATGCGCATGTTATGTGTATAAATGAGGACTGACAAGATGCCTGTGTGCAAACCCCCACCCAGGAGAAGGGGGTCCCACTGAGGAGTTCCAGGAATAAATAAGGGTGGGGTGGGTGTGACCCTGTCAGCCTCTGATCCCATCACAGGAAGTTGTGGGGGGAGTTGGGAGATTGAGGGATGAGCAGGGCTGGAAAAGAAAAAGAGACGAATGCAGATTTTCTTCACTTACTCTGACACTATTTGGCTGAAAATGTATTTGCCCACTAACAAATATCTTCTGTTTTTATTTTTTGTCACACTTAAATGTTCCATATCATCAAATAAATGTTGGTATCAGATAAAAATAACCTAAATAAAGTAAATACAAAACTCTGATGTCAAATGTTGGTTTATAGGAAAAAGGCTATCCAAACATCCTGGCCCCTATGTAAAAATTGTGCCCATTGTTAAATCATTATTTAACCGATTAACCACTATTTTGGGCAACTGAGTTCAATCAACCAGCCATACCTGGGCCTAATTATTTCCAGATCTCTGAAAATCAAGAAATCCCTTAAATAGAAAAGAAATTCAAGAGCAGCAAAAAAGCCACCGACATCTAATAGTCTGGAAAGGGTCACAGAGTCATTTCTAAGACTTTTAGATTTAGGTGAAAAGTAAAAACCATTATCTACAAAAACATGGGAAAACATGAAACAGTGCTGAACCAGAATTATTCCAGGAGCACATCAAGGATTCATCCAGGAGGTCACAAAAGAACCCAGAACATCATCGAAAGCACTGCAGTCTTAACTTGCTTCAGCTAAGGTCAGAGTTTATGATTCAATAATAGGAAAGAGATTGGGCAAAAATGGCCTCCATGGGAGAGTTCCAAGGCCCAAAACCCATCAGAAATACATGAATGCCTATCCCACATGTTCCAAAAAGAAAACAAACAAATCATCTTGATGATCCCCTGGACCTTTGGGAAAATATTCATTAGATTGACGAGACAAAGTGGAACTTTTTGGAAACTTTTTTGCATGGTGTTCCTTGTGGCTTAAAACTAACACAGCATTTCAGAAAAGGATGACAACACACATGGAAGGGGCACACACACACACACACACCCATGCCCCTTCCAGCGTTCCAGCATCGCCTCAGCCCTGAGAGGCAAAAGGACAAACCTTTTTGTATGAGACCAAGGCGGTGAAGGAAAACCCTAACCCTATGATGGTCTGGAGCTGCTTTGCTCCATGAATATCTAACCATCAGTTTGTGACCCAAGCTCAACCAGCATATCCACTTATGAATGGAACAAAATAACAAAATTAAGGCTCTGTAGTGGCCTACTTAAAGTTCGGGTTTAAATCCAATTGAGAAACTGTGGCATGACCTTAGACAGGGCACTGCTGCTAAAAAACCCTCCAATGTGGCTGAATTAAAACAATTCTGTAGAAACGATGGGGCCAAAATCCCTCCACAGTATATATTATCACTAACATTTGATGGCAGCTGTTTCTACTAAGGGTGGCACAACCAGTTATTCAGGAGGGCACTGACCTTTTTACATGTGTGTATGGGCAGCTCTCTCTCTTAATAGCTGAAATTATAATCCTGTAAACACAGCTTTTTTGTATTTAGATTAGGTTATTATTGTCCAATCCTAAAATCTGTTTGATTATTTAAAATATTCAAGTGTGACAGAAAAGCAAAAACAGAAGATATCTGTAAGGGGGAAAGACTGTATTTCCAAGACCCAGAAAAGATTTAAAGGAATTAAACAAATATAAATACATTATATATGACCACACACAATGGTGAATTTCAAAATTAAAACAAAAGAACTGAAGTGTTTGTTCAGCATCAAAACCTCCAAATCTGAACCTGATCCTGCATCTCAGATATGTGAAGAAACAAGCTTAATCCGCAGAGGCTCCTCGCACCAGACTTAAAAAGTCCTGACAACGTCTTGGTGCCAGACACCACAGGAGACCCCCTGAGGTCCAGAGTCCATGCCCCAATGAATCAGGGCTGATTTGGCAGCACAACGGGGGCACATATGTTAAAGACAATGCATGTTGACTCTGATCTGTGCACACTGAAGCAAATACTACTATCTCAGTATGTTTTATGAATGTAGATCGATGAAAGGCTAAGGAGAAAAACAAATCCACCGCTCCCAACTTTAGCAAATTTATACATCCATAAAATGGGGAATAAAAAAAGTTAAAAGCCCACTTGAAACAAGATTCAATACACAGATACATGCCGTGCAGCCTGCCTACAGCACAACATTGCCCTAGGCTAGGACTTTAGATCATTATGTTCTAGTCTACGTGAACATATTTATATTTTTTAAGACCTTCAATTAAACGTGTAAAAAAAACAGTTCTTAACGGTTGTGACATATTTTGAAAATTAACTAATACTAATTTCTCCACCAGAAATTTAAATCTGCAATTATTTTTAAAGAAAAGTAGTGGTAATAGTGTTAAACAACCATCATACTGAATTTCCGAATGAATCTACTCTTACCTGCTTACTCTCATCCTGATTTCACGAGATAGAGGTTGTCATATTACTTAAGTCTCAGACCTCAAGTACAAGTTAAGTCTCGAATCTTTAGAGTGTATGGCAACTCAAGAGGTCTTCGCGACATAGACTAAGTCCCAAGCTGTGGACTTACATTTCATCAGAGAAACAGCTCCCTCTGAAGGACAACACATATTTTACATATTTGTTACAACTGTAATGATGTTTTTTTTTAATATATATATTTGTTTTGCACTTTCAGCTTTACATTAAATCAGCATTTTTAGAATGACTGAAAACTACAGAATAAAGATTTTTTTTCTTAAATAGCTCCTCCTGGTGGACACCAAAATCACTACAACTTTTAAATTTTATGTCAACCGCATATTTATCTAAACATGTTTCTTTGTTTTCTTTTCTTTTCTTTTCTTTTCTACAATTACAGACGTATGGTGCATTCGATTTGTACTCAGAGGTTGGAATTTCTGTCTTCTGAGTATGAAATTTCAATTGAATCGCCCCCAAAAGTCAGAATTACGAGTCGGAAAGTCTAGGGAATGTGACCTCCGCATCCAGTATGGTTGCTATTAGTAGTAAAACGTTCCTGACTGTTTTTAGCAGTTCTTTATTATTTATGCAACATTTAGTCAGTTGTACTTTTCATGTTTATAAAACAAGATGTTTCAATGCTGTTTATATACACAAAATACCATGTAGAACGGTGTTATTGTCATTGTTATTGTTGTAGGACTGCTGTTACATTTGCAAGCAATACGAACAAAAACAAGGAGGAATGCTACAAGTCACAGATTACGTAAACTCTGACTTCCCAGTTCGGACTTCCAAGGTTAATGGAACGCAGCAATAAACTTAACAAGGACGAAAACATACTGGCCCAGCAGCTGTAATAGCACAGTCAAAATGGACAAAACTAGCAATTTTAAAACAAACCACATGTTGTAATCATAGCAAATAATTAAGTGGTGATAATAAACTACTATCAAACTACAAATTTTAGCTGTCAAAATCAACATAAGGCAACAATAGGTCAAAAATAACATGGAGAACTGTCTGTGTCTGGGCTTCATTGCAGGGCAATCTCCACATTTTTTTAAAATCTATTTTTATCCACTGAAGACTGGCTGAGCGTAAACTGAACGCTTTGCTTCATCCTGATACGATCCCACACTTTCACACCCGCTCAGAACAACCAGTCTGTTGCTGCAAAGCTGCAAAGATCTGATGAGAGTCATGCTGTAAGTTTCAGACAGAAGTTTTTTTTCCATTTCCTTTCTGTGCTATAGTCTGGGTTTCAAGCCTTGCTCAACTCTGTTCTCGTAAAGAATTTGGAGATTTATATAGACCAGCTGGTAACGAAGATAACTGTACGTTTAACCCTCATTTAAATCTTAAATTTTGCAGATGAAGAAGGATTCTCTGCAAGAAGACTCTTATTTTTTGCAGTGAGCAAGCCACAGAGGGTGAGACTAGGAGACTATCTGGGTCAGCGCTCCCTTCATGTTGCTGCTCCCTCTCTGCAAACCCCCTCTGGCTCTCGGTGTGTGTGAGTGCATGCATATGTATGCACGTGTGGATAGGGGTGGGGGGTGGTTGGGTGTTAGGGTGACTGCTGCCCCAATCAGACGCAGCGTTCATGCCCCCACTTGGTTCCCATGCATGAACGCATATGCATACATCTTTCACTTCTGGTTATGAGTTTCGTGAAAAAAATTCCCAAAGAAACCAAAAGAAACTAAGTTATAGTCACATGGACACAATATCTGCATAAACAGAAAATAATTAGGTTTCTTTTTTTCCCCTCTCTGTTTGAGACTGCTGCTGCGGTTCCCTGTCATTTTACGATACTAGTAGAGAAAAGGAAATAACCAAACGAGGCGAAAGGATTTTCCTCCTAATAACTGCTTTCTCATTTCACTTCGGGTTCAATCTGAGTTCACAGCACTGCCAAACATCCTGCAATACAATTCACAGATGAAACAATGTCACAGTTTATCATTAAACTGAATGTTAAACCAGCCAAATCTCATATTCAGTTTTATCATCCTCACAACTGTGACTAACTATGCTGAAGCTAACATTAGTAAGATAACATCGATATCCAAATTCCAATTCAGACTCAAACTTTCATGTTTTTTGTGGGTGACAAAGGAACAACATTGATCCAACTAAATTCTGATCAAATGTCAGCAGGTTTCAAAAGAAAAATGAACCAATTTCACTGTCTGATTCATCTGGTCTGTTGCATCTCAACGTTGTTTATTGTTCAGTACGTGGTCCTTTATATACAATAATAAGTGCAATGTAGTGATCAAGTGAACATTTCAAAAACAGCTTTAGTCAGTGATAATTCTAGGTTGTATGAAGATTAAACTAATCCAGATTTCTTCAGATTCAGTGAGAATTTCAGTTAAAAGAGGGTTTTTTTTTCTTCCTTTGTGTAGAAAAAAATGGTTCGTCAGATCCAAAATATATAATGATCTTTTTTTTCCCTGATTTATCTCCAATAAAGTGTCACATTAAAGGATTGTTTATTATTTAGAGTCACTTTATAATAGTTGCTTTGCGATAGCAAGGTTCAGTTTTCCGATCGGGTCGTACTTTGGAAAGAAGAGAACATGTACCAGATTAGTGCACTGGAGGACAGGGAGGTCAGCTTCCATTGGTTTCCAGCTGAGGGTCCAAACATTGCACAACTCCTGTAACCGGAGTCTCTAACACACACACACACACACACACACACACACACACACACACACAGACACACACACACGCCTATGCCCCTTCCAGCGTTCCAGCGTCGCCTCAGCCCAGGGAGGCAAAAGGACAAACTTCTTTGTATGAGACCAAGGCGGTGAAGGAAAATTGGGAAAACCTCAGAGCCAGTGTGAGCTATCATGGTCAGAAGATTTTGGCTTGAAAGTTCTTCATCTAAAAAAAACCAAACACTAATTTAAAGAAGGCCATTACTCTCGCTCAGCAAATCCTTCACCTCCCTGTCTTGTTTTTCTTCCTCCTCTCTCTCTCTCTCACTTTGTACAGCTGTGTGTGTGCAGGCGAGGGTGGGGTTTGGTTAATAAGTGACAGAGATGAGGTGGGCAGTTGGGTGCTGGCTGGTCTTTTTAGAAGTTAATCCTCTTGGGATCTCCAAAACGTTTTAAAAAAAATCCAATCACAGCTGTGAGGTCCTGAAGACATGATCTAGATTTCTGTTAGGTAAGGTAAGGTAAGGTAAGTTTTTTTATATAGCGCTTTTCAGCAACTAGACACTCAAAGCGCTGTTATTCTATTTGGCATTCAAGCAAAATCACAAAGGTTTAGGCCTCCACAGACATACTAAAAGGTAGTTTAGAGGAGGTGCCAGGCTGTTGTGGTCATGTACAGTTATCAGATGCACTAATCAGGACCCTGTTTGTTAACCGTATTAACCCTTGCATTATCAATATATCTTGTTTCATTAAACTTCAATCATTCCATCAATAAACAAAATCAAAGATGGGTCAATGGTGGAATAAGCTGCGATAAATTCACATTGCAGCTGGAAATTGTATTCTCTCTGAATGAGTCATTACATGGTCACAGCGGTTGCGTTTCGGTGCTGTTGTCAAATCACCAGAATGTGGGCTACATAAAACACGGCTTGGCTTTTACTTTCATAGTTGGTAGTTTTAATAATATGGATTGTTGTATGATAAATAGCAACAGCCTGGAATCTGTGAGTTCAGACATTATATATTTTTCTTTTAACCATAAACATGTCCAAAGTAAACCAATCTTGGTGTGATATTCTCACGGTGTGATAACCTAATATGAAAAAAAAACTCCGGAGTCTATGATAACAGCTAAATTTGTCTTTTATGTAAGGGAGGGAAAAGTATAGTTGCCTTCCTTTAGCCAACATTGTGCAGCAACAAGTGGAGGAGGGGAGAAACATTGTTCAGACAACCAAAATACCTATACTTAACAGTATTAGCGTGTTCATAAGCTGTTAAACAATATTTTAACTTTACAATTCTGTGAATCCCGAGAAACTGATCGACTGGATCAGGGTTAGTTGTTGAGCACACTGAATACAGGTTCTTCTCAAAATATTAGCATATTGTGATAAACTTCATTATTTTCCATAATGTCATGATGAAAATTTGACATTCATATATTTTAGATTCATTGCACACTAACTGAAATATTTCAGGCCTTTTATTGTCTTAATACGGATGATTTTGGCATACAGCTCATGAAAACCCAAAATTCCTATCTCACAAAATTAGCATATTTCATCCGACCAATAAAAGAAAAGTGTTTTTAATACAAAAAACATCAACCTTCAAATAATCATGTACAGTTATGCACTCAATACTTGGTCGGGAATCCTTTGGCAGAAATGACTGCTTCAATGCGGCGTGGCATGGAGGCAATCAGCCTGTGGCACTGCTGAGGTCTTATGGAGGCCCAGGATGCTTCGATAGTGGCCTTTAGCTCATCCAGAGTGTTGGGTCTTGAGTCTCTCAACGTTCTCTTCACAATATCCCATAGATTCTCTATGGGGTTCAGGTCAGGAGAGTTGGCAGGCCAATTGAGCACAGTGATACCATGGTCAGTAAACCATTTACCAGTGGTTTTGGCACTGTGAGCAGGTGCCAGGTTGTGCTGAAAAATGAAATCTTCATCTCCATAAAGCTTTTCAGCAGATGGAAGCATGAAGTGCTCCAAAATCTCCTGATAGCTAGCTGCATTGACCCTGTCCTTGATAAAACACAGTGGACCAACACCAGCAGCTGACATGGCACCCCAGACCATCACTGACTGTGGGTACTTGACACTGGACTTCTGGCATTTTGGTATTTCCTTCTCCCCAGTCTTCCTCCAGACTCTGGCACCTTGATTTCCGAATGACATGCAGAATTTGCTTTCATCCGAAAAAAGTACTTTGGACCACTGAGCAACAGTCCAGTGCTGCTTCTCTGTAGCCCAGGTAAGGCGCTTCTGCCACTGTTTCTGGTTCAAAAGTGGCTTGACCTGGGGAATGCGGCACCTGTAGCCCATTTCCTGCACACGCCTGTGCACGGTGGCTCTGGATGTTTCTACTCCAGACTCAGTCCACTGCTTCCGCAGGTCCCCCAAGGTCTGGAATCGGCCCTTCTCCACAATCTTCCTCAGGGTCCGGTCACCTCTACTCGTTGTGCAGCGTTTTCTGCCACACTTTTTCCTTCCCACAGACTTCCCACTGAGGTGCCTTGATACAGCACTCTGGGAACAGCCTATTCGTCCACAAATTTCTTTCTGTGTCTTACCCTCTTGCTTGAGGGTGTCAATAGTGGCCTTCTGGACAGCAGTCAGGTCAGCAGTCTTACCCATGATTGGGGTTTTGAGTGATGAACCAGGCTGGGAGTTTTAAAGGCCTCAGGAATCTTTTGCAGGTGTTTAGAGTTAACTTGTTGATTCAGATGATTAGGTTCATAGCTCGTTTAGAGACCCTTTTAATGATATGCTAACTTTGTGAGATAGGAATTTTGGGTTTTACATGAGCTGTATGCCAAAATCATCTGTATTAAGACAATAAAAGACCTGAAATATGTCAGTTAGTGTGCAATGAATCTAAAATATATGAATGTTAAATTTTCATCATGACATTATGGAAAATAATGAACTTTATCACAATATGCTAATATTTTGAGAAGGACCTGTTTACAGTACAGACCAAAAGTTTGGACACACCTTCTCATTCAAAGAGTTTTCTTTATTTTCATGACTATGAATATTGTAGCTTCACACTGAAGGCATCAAAACTATGAATTAACACATGTGGAATTATACACTGAACAAAAAAGTGTGAAACAACTGAAAATATGTCTTATATTCTAGGTTCTTCAAAGTAGCCACCTTTTGCTTTAATTACTGCTCTGCACACTCTTGGCATTCTGTTGATGAGCTTCAAGAGGTAGTCACCTGAAATGGTTTTCACTTCACAGGTGTATCTTGTCAGATTTAATAAATGGGATTTCAAGCCTTATAAATGGGGTTGGGACCATCAGTTGTGTTGTGCAGGAGGTGGATACAGTACACAGCTGATAGTCCTACTGAATAGACTGTTAGAATTTGTATTATGGCAAGAAAAAAGCAGCTAAGTAAAGAAAAACGAGTGGCCATCATTACTTTAAGAAATGAAGGTCAGTCAGTCCGAACAATTGGGAAAACTTTGAAAGTGTCCCCAAGTGCAGTCGCAAAAACCATCAAGCGCTACAAAGAAACTGGCTCACATGAGGACCGCCCCAGGAAAGGAAGACCAAGAGTCACCTCTGCTGCGGACGATAAGTTCATCCGAGTCACCAGCCTCAGAAATCGCAGGTTAACAGCAGCTCAGATTAGAGAACAGGTCAATGCCACACAGAGTTCTAGCAGCAGACACATCTCTAGAACAACTGTTAAGAGGAGACTGTGTGAATCAGGCCTTCATGGTAAAATAGCTGCTAGGAAACCACTGCTGAGGACAGGCAACAAGCAGAAGAGACTTGTTTGGGCTAAAGAACACAAGGAATGGACATTAGACCAGTGGAAATCTGTGCTTTGGTCTGATGAGTCCAAGTTTGAGATCTTTGGTTCCAACCACCGTGTCTTTGTGCCGGACAGAAGAGGTGAACGCATGGACTCTACATGCCTGGTTCCCACCGTGAAGCATGGAGGAGGAGGTGTGATGGTGTGGGGGTGCTTTGCAGGTGACACTGTTGGGGATTTATTCAAAATTGAAGGCATACTGAACTAGCATGGCTACCACAGCATCTTGCAGCGGCATGTTATTCCATCCGGTTTGCGTTTAGTTGGACCATCATTTATTTTTCAACAGGACAATGACCCCTAACACACCTCCAGGCTGTGTAAGGGCTATTTGACCAAGAAGAAGAGTGATGGGATGCTGCGGCAGATGACCTGGCCTCCACAGTCACCGAACCTGAACCCAATCGAGATGGTTTGGGGTGAGCTGGACTGCAGAGTGAAGGCAAAAGGGCCAACAAGTGCTAAGCATCTCTGGGAACTCCTTCAAGACTGTTGGAAAACCATTTCAGGTGACTACCTCTTGAAGCTCATCAACAGAATGCCAAGAGTGTGTGGAGCAATAATCAAAGCAAAAGGTGGCTACTTTGAAGAACCTAGAATATAAGACATATTTTCAGTTGTTTCACAATGTTTGTTCAGTGTATAATTCCACGTGTGTTAATTCATAGTTTTGATGCCTTCAGTGTGAAGCTACAATATTCATAGTCATGAAAATAAAGACAACTCTTTGAATGAAAAGGTGTGTCCACACTTTTGGTCTGTACTGTAAATGGATTGGAAATGTGCGATTGCAAAACATTCACAGAGATTTACAGGTTTAAGGTTAATCTGTTGCATGAACCTTTAACAAATGTTTTATTTAGAAAAGTGTAGATTTTACTTTTTGCAAACAGATTCATAAATCTGCATGATTTTAATTAATTAATGAAGCCTCGCAAACTGATCTGTGAAAAGGGTTTTACTGATTTGAATAGACTGTAAGGATACAACATTACTTCAGTAGCAACATGATTTTTCCTTGTGGGCACATCTTTTATGAAGCTTACAGCAACCTTCAGGTATATAGAGAAAACACATGTGGAGAAAATCCGCTGGATGTTCAGAGCCTAAATGTAAAACCTTGCATGCAGATAGTGAAAACAGAATTTTTCTTCAACTTCTGTTTGTGACATTTTCCTACTAACTTTATACTTCATTTAGATGAGAAACAATAATTTTTAAATATTCAGATGTGCAATAAGTGAGCAGGGGCTTCTTGCTGCAACTTTGCATCATCAAAGACTGAAATTGTCCCAAATAGCACAGGAACTTCAACATGGCTACTTCTGCTCCACATTGAGGCAGAAAGGACAAACTTATCTCGGTACCCCCAGCCACTCTCTAACAATTTTACCCCCTCCAACCCCTCCATCAGCTAAGAACAGGCCGACGATGCCTCTTAAAGGGCAAGGGTTCCTTCAGGCCCATCTGCCTGAAAGAGGAAAGTTTGAGGTGATCAGATGCACTGAGGGGAAATGAGATACTTCTCTGTGACACCATGTAACCATGAGCAAAAGGTATTAAAACAACAGTTGTATTATGACTCAAGCACGGCATCAAAATTTGTTTCACGTATTTACAATTGGAGGTACTACAAGGTTACAAAGTATGTGAAGATGTTACAACTGCATGCAGCATTATTGAAAGGTGGCAAAAACTACCTGTATGTCTTTATTTTTCCCTTTCATGTAGTAGGATGTTTATCTAATTCATTAAATTGCCTCATTCAAAAGTTCTTCAGGCTTTTTGAAGGGTTTTCAGTGTTTTTCCTTTAGACTTTGGCTTTTTCTTTTTGCAAAGCTGCTCAACTCTGATGCATGAGTCTTTTAGGCAAACACATGCACCTAAACACAAGGGATGAACCAGTGTTAGAAGTTTGTGGCCTACAAGCTGTTTATTTAGTTAAATCCACTAAACCTAAAAAGATAACAGTTTGTCAAAGAGAAAACTGAATTTTAGCACCAACAAGATGTGTCAGATTTTACATGTGTCATGCTGCGGGATTTGTGGTAGGACCAATGTGCAAGAAGATGCCCAGGAACACGGAGAATAAAGGTAAGAAGGCTTTTAATATCCTTACTCAGAGGAATCAGAGCAGGAGTGTAGCATACTCCAACCAGACAAGGCAGGACTGACACAAACCAGGATATTCCAACAGTGTTACTCACAAGGAAGTAACATAAGGAACACACATAGAACGTAACAAACACAAGGAACCAGCAGGGAACAATGAAAACTGAGGAACTTAAATACAAACAAGGAAAGCAGGGTGAACAAATGAGACAACAGGACCAGGTATTCAGGGAACTAGGAACAGGTGTGGGTCAGACTGCAGGGAGTGAAATCAAATCGCTTGGTGGAAGTTACAGCTGTATTCTGTTTTAAAATATGCAACAGAATTCAGGGTTCCTACGTAGTGTTAAAAAGTTTGGAAAGTTATGAATTTGATTTAAGTAGTTTCCAGCCTGGAAAACAATGGAAAAAAAAACAAAGTTTCAGATCAATCCTTCCTTCCATCGACCCATCAGCCTGTCTATCTGTCCAGGCCTGGTGGGGCCTGGCCTGGCCTGGCCTGGAATGGCCTGGTCTGGAGTGGACATGCCTGGTGCCCACTGTGAAGCATGGAGGAGGAGGTGTGATGGTGTGGGGGCTCCAGCCCAGTGTTCTGAGGCAACACCTGACGAGCTGGAGCAGCATTTGAGGTTCTATGCACGCCAAATAAAGAGCTTCAGGACGACCAGCCTCATGTATTCCTCTCCTGAGCTGATGGAGAGGATCAGGCAGATGGAGAGGGATTATGAGACTGCAGTAAGGCAGTTTTACTGCCGCCCACCTCCTTCCTCGCCAGGTCTCCAGAGCTCTGTTGCTGCAGAGCAGCCCACACCAGGACTCCAGGGAGCTGCTGCTACTGAGCAGCCCACGCAAGGTCTACAGCCTAACACACCACAGCCAGACACCCTTCTGGGATGAAGCCTGACCCTAAGTCCGCCTCAACCTCCTCCACACGCCGCAGAGGACGTCGTAAGAGGGGCACCTCGGCTGAAGCCACTGAAGGTCTCTGCGACGCCTCAGTCTCTGCTCACGTCACTGAGGGTCCCGCCGACGCCTCACCTTCTGTTCCTAGTCTGCAGGGGTTCTCTGAGAGTCTGGTCCTTGTCTTGGTTCCTGAATCCCCTGATGAAGGGTTCGAGGATGAACCACCCCCGGACCCTGTTCATGTCATTGAGGGCTTCAAGGAACAGCTTGTCCTCGTTCTGGCCTCAGAACCCACAGATGAGGGTTTTGAGGAGGAAGCACCGCCGGATCATGTCTCTGGAGAGTTCAAGGAGCAGCTTTTCCTCATTCTGGTCACCGGGGGTTCCCCAGACTCTGTTCCTGTCTCCGGTGGCCCTGCAGGCTCTGCTTCAGCCTCTGAGGGTTTGCCTGGCTCCACGCCTCCGGAGTTCCACAGAGTTTCTGGGGGGTCCTCTGCTCGGTCGGCCTCCTAACCAACCTGCAGGTTCCCGTCGCAGGCCGCCACGGTCTCTATGCTTCTGTTGGCATCCACGTCTTTGTCACAGGTCTCTGTGCCTGCTCGGGACGACCTCCTGGTCGCCCGCCGGAACTTTGTTTTTGTCTCTGGCCCCCCTGCTGGGATGACCTCCTGGTCAAAGAATTGGTCAAAATTGCAGAAAATTGTTGTGAGAACCTTGTGAAAGAAAGCCCAAAATGTTTGACCAAAGTCATACACGTTAAAGGCACTCCTACATATTAAGAAGGTTAATATAAATTTCTCACTTTGAAGAAAGTAATAAAATATTTTTCGAAATCTTCTGCCTTTCATTATTCTGGCGTTTAACAAATAGAAATCATTTTGCCAAGCCTAACTGATCTAAAATGGGACAAATGTAGTCTGATTTAGTCAGTCAGTCATCTTCTATACTGCTTCTTCCATAGTGGGTCACGGGGGAGCTGGTGCCTATCTCCATCAGTCTATGGGCAGAAGGCAGGGTACACCCTGGACAGGTCGCCAGTTCATCGCAGGGCAACACACAAACAACCATGCACACACATTCATACACCTAAGGGCAATTTAGATTGACCAATTAACCTAAGAGGCATGTCTTTGTTCTGTGGGAGGAAGCCGGAGTACCCGGTGAGAACCCAAGCATGCATGGGGAGAACATACAAACTCCATGCAGAAAGACCCCTGGCCGGGAATCAAACCCAGGACCTTCTTGCTGCAAGGCAACAGTGCTACCAACTGCTACCAACTATCTCTCTACACCCTGATTTAATGCTAGATAATTACAATAACAATACCCACAATAATAATAATTGACAACACTAAAAAGAAGAATGCAGTTTCTTAAAAAGAAACTGTGGTTGCTTGTTTCTACATTTATGCATATTAAGGCATAATCAAACATTCAAATCATTTTTTCAGGTCCTTAAATCTGGTAAATACTGTAAATCCTCATGTAAACGAACAGACGTGATTTATTACTGCATGTCATTAATTTAATCTCAGAAGCGAAGTATAAAAAACTCCACCCTACTGTTTTAGCAACCTGTTAAACTACTCTCAGCAGCAATGACTCTCAGTAGTCGTTTTCTGTCTGTCACGTCAATGTTAAAGACTTTTTGGCCCTCTCTTTTTGTACAACATTGCTTCAGTTGATCTGGGTTTTGCTATGTCTTGGAGTACTGATTGTCTTCAGGTTGTCCAAATTTCTGCTGCAAGACAAACAGAGAATCTCATAGAACCCCTGATTTAAAGTTGCTACACTGGCTACCAATCAGATAAAGGTTTCATTTTTAAATTTTTGTCTTTAGAGCTTTACACAGACAGGCTCCTTCCTATATTTCTGATATGATTCAAATATATACTTCCTGCTATAGTCTGAGGTTATCGAATTAAAACCTTTTAGTGGTCTCCCACACTGGCTTCAGAATTCAAGGAGACCGATCTTTCCCAGCTGTTGCACCCAGACTGTGGAAGTGAGTCAGAAGATAGGCAACTCTAAAAAAATAGCTAAAACATTTTTATTCCAAGACGCTTTTAGTTAAAATTTAATTTTTTAGATACACATTTATGACTGTATTGTGTTTTGTTTTGTTTTATTTATGGTACATTTCTGTGTATTTTTGTTGGGCCAGCCTTCTGCTAAAGCCCTTTGTGACATCTATCTGTGAAAACATGATTTATTAATTAAACTTGACTTCCTTTATTTCCTTCCTTTACTATGTGTGCTGCTTTCTTCTTTGCTCAAAAGAAAGTAGTCCTAGGTTTGTGCTTCTGTCATGAGCTATGTCTCTTTCTAGAGACGAAGTGACTGATGGAGTTATGGCTGCCATTATCTTTGTGTTATCCTGGTAATCTTCATTTCATAGAAAGTACACTTGGTTTACTACTTCTTTGTTTAGATGCTTCTCTTTAAGGGGGTCATTGACAAAGCTATAACTGCTGTTAACATTGTGAACTCTCTATGTTTTGTTTTTTCCCACAAAAAGTACTCCCGTCCATGTGCTTCTGCATTTTGCTGTGTCTCTTTATAGAACAGAGTCCTTGACGGATCTAAAGGTTACCAATAACAATGTGTTGACTCTTTGTTTTTAGGTTTAAGAACCTTCCTGTTCTCTCAATAGTCAGAAGGTCCCATAAGATGGCTGCTTTTACTGATTCTGCTGGAGGCAGAATAAGGGATTGGTGTAAAGTCCATGACCCGATGCATTCAGCTTGGCTTCCATAGATAGACAATTCTTTACTAAGAAATAAATGATGCTGCAATAAATAATCAACTGTATTTCCTGGTTTTATTTTATAACTTGGATTTTTTTGGACTGTATGTAATTGTATCAGAATCTAATTGGACTGTACTGCAATAAGTGAATTAGATTCCTTATTACTTTATTTGAATTGAATCTGTTTGTCTTGTAAAATGACATTTGCTGTTAATTGACTGTCTATAATCAAACTGAATCGAACTGGACTGTATTTAAAGTTACATTCAAGTAGTTATCGGACATAGTACAAACGTGATGGATTGCAACAATACATGCATCTAACTATGAGAGAAATACCCTCAGGGTTTTTTGGCAGGACGTAGTGATAGACATCCTCATATTTGTGGTAAATATTGTTTGCTATTGGTGGGGTGTTTAAATCTGTACTTGGTGCAACAATGACTGCACTGAATGGGGAATCAAACTATGGCCCATTTTCACCAGTTATTCCTAAATACATTCTGACCCAAAAAAGATTTCAAGTCAAGAAGTACATAATGTTTGTTATTCCTAATCTATTACAACTGGTTGTTGATGCTATTGTTGTGGTTGCAGCTCAGACTATTTGGTCTCTTATGGAGTTTTGTTGCTTCTCTGATTGGGTTTTTATGACCAACAGATGCCGCAAACTGGAATCGAGCCAAACCTAGCACCGTCTCCAGAGACCTGGTTTGTTGCTTCTTATCTACTCTTTAAGTTTGTTACTACAACTCAGCCTCCAGAAAACAAAAACGGAGTCATACAGTAACATATTATTGCCTTGTGGTTGTCTAAATGTTGGTCAGAAAAACGCAGAACCCCAAAAAACAGAGGGTGAATGTGAGGAGTTAAACTGGGTGTGTCTCCATCTGGCAGACACAGAGAGCTCTCAGAAAGAGAGAGAAGCTGTCTGTTATCACACCACACCCAGCTGACGCAAAGCCGGCCACTAGTTCCCTTCACACCCTCTTATCCTCTCACAAACAAAGTTAGTACGCTCTGCATGTAGAAACACACAACTGAGTGTGTCCATGGTCGCAAACATATTTATTTCCCTCTGTAACACAGTCCATACTGTGCATTTAATCAGAATCAGAATCAGCTTTATTGCCAAGTTCGTACATACAAACAAGGAATTTGACTCCGGTACACTTTGCTCTTTGGTTTTGTTTTTGCATTACAGAATATACATATTTACAATGTACAATATACACATTTATAATAAAAAGGTGCATTTGCCACATCTGTCTGCTGTTGTTTTGTACTCTATTGAATGTTCATCAGAGAAACAGCCTGGGGGAAGAAACTGTCTCTGTAGTGGCAGCCTGAAGGTAAAACTCTGAACAGTTTATGTGCAGGGTGTGTGGGGTCTGCAGAGATTTTAGCAGCTCTTTTCTTGACCCTAGACCTGTATAAGTCCTGGATGGAGGGAAGGTCAGCCCTGATTATTCTTTTTGCAGTCCTGATTATTCGTTGCAGTTTGGACCTGTCCTGTTTTGTGGATGATCCAAACCACACTGAGATGGATGAAGACAGGACAGGACATTAATTTGCATTAAAAGGTTATCAATCAACTGATAAGCATGTTTCATACCCAACACAAAAATATTTACATCTAATAACAATAGGGAATATAAATGAGAAAACCAAAGAGAGATAACTTTAAAAAAGAAAAACATAATGTGTACTGAAACACATAATTAACAGAAATGGCGTTGATTTGAAGTAATGAAAAAAACACAGCTGTGTTTATGATGTTGAAAAGATACTTGAGGTCAATTTAAAAATGAGTGTTACAAAGTAAAATCAGAAACAATAAAAAGAAAAATAAATAAAAGATTAAATAGATACAATATATTCATGAATCACAAATAAACAGATGTAGAAAATAAATGTTTATTTGTTTCAAATTAAGGCAAAGCAACAAAAAATACAAAAAAACTACAGATATAATTCACTTCAGGTCAAATTAAGAATAAATATTCTTAATAATTAAAAGTTTCCAAAAACCCAGACCAAAAACTGTTTAGATCATTAAATGTAACTTAAACGCTTCTTCGACTATGTCTTTTTTCCTGGTTTTCCAACCTAATTACATGTAATCGTACCTGCTGATGTCTTTATTACACCAGCTTCATTTAAAAACTCCATATTTAAACAACAGCGTGTTAGTAAATAGGCTTTAAAATCCGACTGGAGTTTAATATTCCGTTTCTAACAGGACTTATAAGGATTGGACCATCAGTGTTTATACACAGAGTAAAAAAATGCTGAGTTTATAAATTCAGTTAGAAACTGTAATCATGAAATTTATTTTGGTGCACTGATGTAGAATTAAAGGGAAGCGTTAAACATCTTGCACATAGTATGTTCATCTAGCAGTTGTCTCCAAGAGTTCTTAGCCTCCACCGAAAGAGTGTCGGTGCCAAGGTTTAGAACAGAAACCAGTTTGATGGAAAACCCACACAAGTAGCAGCAGTTGAAATATTCCAGGGAAATTCAGCAGCTAAGGGCTTCTATATAAACTGCCAATCAACAAATAATAACCATGTTAAACTGGTTATCTCACCCCAACCCCATCCCCCAATTCATCCCAATTCATCGTTGTCATCTCAGCAGGATTTGAAAAGGGAAAGGTGACACTTTTTGAGACCAGCACAGCAGGTGACACATTTTCATCATGATGTTTTTCACCAACCTACACATCAGCATTAAAGTATGTGCCTCCATTCAAGAACAAACATTTCAATTTCTTGTTTCAACAGCTGATTTCCCCCGCAGCATGTACGCAATGCGATAAATCAAATCATTGTGTTTCAGTTTCACATCTGATATGCTGTGTTGAGCTCCTTCAAGTTGATGCAAAGATCTCCTTCCTGATACTTTGTTTATAGCAGTGACACATGCTGGGGTGACTACAACTGTTCTTTGACAGTCAATAAAGAGAAAGATTATTGATAAGATTGAATTTAATTCCACAGAAACAGAGGCACTTATGTCAGTCCACTGTCTTTACGTGCATGCTCAGTATGAGGATTGCTGCAAAGTTAACACAATGCAAGCAATTGTTCACGGTTAATTGCATGTGTCATACCCATGTGGTTCCCAAGTTGTCACAGCTTGGGAACCACATGGGTTTTTTAATAATCATCCCTACCCTCTAACCTATGTACTCATGAAAACGTAATCCTAACCAGCTCACCGCCAACCTCTCTCCATACATTTTGCCTGTGCAACATAAGTTTGTGGAGGTATCGCCTTGTGATGTAAAGCCAGACCCCAAGGCATTTCGCAGCCAGAGAAGATACATAGACCTTGTAATAGGTTCTGGTCTGGGATCGCCAACTGATCTGGTTTGAGGAGGTTGGAAGAGTTAATTGGTCACACCATAAAGTTCTGGAACTTCACAGATTCCTCCTTCCAACAGGAGCACGACCAAAAGGTCTCCTTTTCCCAATCTCTAAGCTAGAACCCAATCACCCTAAGGAGGACACATATTCCAGCTGCTTCTAAACAGGATGTCAATCTTTACATCATAATCTATATCTCATGACCATAGTTTGGAGCATATACAGTCCAGTCAGTCAAGAGCTTTCCCTTTTAAATGACTGGTCAATCTCTGGTATTTCTATTAGTGTAGCAAAGCCCCAACTGGTCTATCCGTCAACTGGTCTTTACTGCCATGACACCTGGAATCTACCTCTTGACTTCACAGAGAGACCAGCACAGCAGAGACTCAAACCCAAATATGAACAGATCAATCCACCTTTTCAGGTAAAAACCACTGCCTCTGACTTAGACAAGATGAGTCTCATTCCAGCTGCTCAAATGTAAGCTAAAGGTCATGTCATAAAGACACCAACAGAAACACATTATCTGCAAAAAACTAAGTCGCCCTTTTCTTCATGACCACACCTCAATATACTTTTCCAAGGCAGGATCGGTGAGAACGGGCAGCTCAAGTGGAGCCCAACCAGCACCTGAAATGGGGACAGAGCCACAATGTTTTTTCAAAGTCCAAGATTCAACAGCTGGTCAGATCCATAAATAAACAGCATTGGGTGCTACAAGGTGGGCAATATAAAATCCTTGGACGACGGTGAGTTGGTGGGCCTTCAAAACAGATTTTTTATGTAATCTTAGGAGTCAAAACAGAGAGAAACACATGCATCTCCCATTCTTTGGCTTTGATCAAGTGTGAAATTTTAAAAGAAACTTTAATGGGAAATTGATGTTCTGAGATGTGAACCAATGTGTTTGACATTCAGGGTTAAGATAGATATTAAGGAATTAATTTTCGTTTTACATTTTTTTTCCAAGGAGCCAGATTTCCATGTAATATTTTCAAGTGATCTTAATAAATAGTCCTACACTTTTTTTTCTATAGTTTTTCTATAGATTTTGGATGTTTTTTTACTCATATTGATCAAACCCTCGTGTAAAGATTACAAGAAGGTCCGTCTTGTTGGAATGAAGCAGTGCTTAATCTTAAAACTCTCACCGTTTTCACCTAAAATCAAAGCTGTCGTCAGTGAGAAAGAGAGAGAGTGTGTATCCCTGTTTTACGAATCTTTTATTTACAGGAACCCAACAGAGAAACAGACTTCAGAGTTTTATCAAATCAAGTGGAGTAACGGTTTCAGACAACCACCAGCTGGGAATCCAGTTCAAAAGACCGACCTCACAAACATCAAGTCTTAGTAATAAAGACAAGGAAAATCGTGATGAACAGATGACCTCAGTTATATTTGACTTCCTTTCTATTTTCATCTGAATCTTTTATTTATCATGGATTACCATCGATTTCATGAGAACCCCTGCATGTGTGCAGCCTTTAAACTGAAATAACCCGATTATCTTCCTCTATCGGAACTGACACACCCACCACCCTCTCTCCTCTTCCTCTCACCCCCTTCTTTCCCCTCTTTTCACTTTTCTTTGTGGCCGCCTTGGCAGCGCTGCCGCGGTTGCCACAGAGACGGGATTTTTCATCCCCCCCCCCCCTTCTCCGCTGAATGACTGTGCCGCGGTTGGTAGGCAGAGGGGGTCACTCTGCTCCACCACCACCACCACCTTCATCATCACCAAAACCGCATCCAGGCTTAATCTAAGGTGACACGGCCAATATCCTCACGCAAACACACAAGGCAGCACACACACAGGGAAGCGTGTCAACACAGGCATGCAGCAAACACTCGCAGCAGCCCACCGAGAGGTATGTGTGTCACGTACATTTAACAAAACCCCTCCCATCTCCCACCGCCGCACGTTCATTCACATAATTCACGCCACACGTTTCCAGTGGATGCGCACATTTAGCCAAGCTTCCAGTATTGAACACACTTACACACGTCCTCTCCTTTGAACATCCAGAGTCAAAGCCTCTCCACTCCCTTTTCAAAACCAAATGTTAACGTCAAAGCTCCAGATCCATATCCGTTTTAGCCATTCATATTTGCAATATAAATCAAAAGTTTTCTGTTTGTTAATTGAATTAGGAAATGACAAGCCTAATCAGAAAATATTGGGGTAAAGATGCAGAGTTAAAGAGATAAGGAAAAGAAGGAAAACTGGTTGGAACTAGAACGTCAATGTGAAGCCTGTTAAATAGCATCATTGTTGAGGGGACAATTATAAACAATACGATCAGGATTTATTAGCATTATTTTATTCATTTTTTTGATTTGCTGCTGCGTTTCAAATCATTGTCCAGTTATGACTAAGTTTGGGCCAAGCTTCAGATGTCAAACTGATGGAGTTCATATTGGACTCAAGAATACTTTGGTAAACAGAGGAGTTCATGGTCACCTCCATAGCCAAGCTCAAACCATCACCCCTCCACCTCTGTGTTTCACAGATGCTATTGACTGTCAGTGCTGCTGTGGTGGGTTAAGTTTTCTTCAAATCAGACGCATTATGGCAAAACATAATGCGAGCCTTTGTCCTTCAACCCTCCCAAACAAGCTATACATGTTTAATTTCTTTCTAATTGTCTGGTCATGAGCTTTAATATTTAACATGCTAACTGACAGATGTCGAGTCTGAGATTAAGCTCTTTTTGTTTAGCAATTTCTAGAGCGTGGGTGAATTTCCTGGGAGGTCCATCTCTGAGAAGATTGACAGCCACTAACATTCTTTATTACCATACAAAAATGGTCTTAAGATTGATTGGAAATTACCTTGTAACCCTTCCCTGATTGATGGGTAGCAGCAATTGCCTCACTAAGGTCATTGCTAATGTCTTTCCGCCTATGTATTGTATTAACTCACTCCTGTATGCTCCAGAACCCCTGCTTTTATACAGTAGGTCACCCTTGCTCTCGATTAGTTACTCAATGCATATGATCTGCACCACCTGGCTGCTCCTTTCCCTACTTAAATCCCAAATAAAGCAGCAAGGGTGTACTTATTTTCTTTACACATAGCTTTTCCCTTTTCGCTTTGATATTCTTTAATACATAATAACAGCGTAAAATATGTTGCAGGTTTGTTGTACGTTTAAGCAGCGATGTTCGAGGTGGAGAGAAAACAAAAATGCAACTGAAAGCTACATATCTGCATTTAGAATTTGCTTGATGATTACAAACTTGCATTTTAAAAGCCAAGTCTTGTTTTTAAACACAACATTATGGGTAAACACTACTTGATTTGATTTTACCGTCATGCACATTGAGACAGCCTCATTTTCATGGAATGATTTCAAAGCAAGCTTTACACTGATATCATCTCCAGTCATTATGTGTGTTTATACTCAATTAACTGCCCCTGAGACCTGTAGAAGTACAACATGCTGGTAGTAAACCTCCAACTTACTGGCATGCTTTCACTTTGACTGGCATTTATGATGTGTTTAGAGCTTCCGTTTTCAATTGAAAGGCCACCGCCGTGGAAAAACAAAATAAAACATACTCAACAAATAAAGAAAGCACTGAAATATTTTAAGCCACTATTATACTGTAAAGGTACTAGGCATGAGATGTCATTATTGGTCACAAAATAACTGGATAACAGATCGTAAATTTGACCAGAATGCATCCGCCCTAAAGAGACAATGAACAGCAGCAAATTAGAAGACAGATGCAAGAAAGAGCAGAAAATAAAAAGTAGAAAAATGTAAACATAATAGGCATGAGTTATTACCAACCACAGCCCTGACAAAGCTGAGCTCTCAGGAGCAGAAGCACACATGACAAAACCTCTAGACCTTTTATGAACTTCAAATGAACTCTGCTTCCTCTATCAGAGCTAGATTTGCTGACGTCAAAGGAGTTTGGGCGTGTCGTCCAAACATCCGCACCACGCCTGCCTGCCTGCTTGCCTGCATGAACAACGCTGACAGAGGCCACCACCATGGAGTGCTGTGGACAATTTCTGATCTAATGTTATCCCTAAATGGACCTGGTATACAAAAAACCCATCCTTATAAATATGGCTATACAGGTACATAGTAAAAAATTTTAATATTGTAAAAATGTTAAATATTTTTTCAAGCGTCTTACCTGGTGTTCAGTTTTCCAAAGTCCTCTTTTCAGATGAAAGTAAAGTTTGCATTTAATGCTGCTGGTACTGGTCCACTGGGCTTTTTGATGTCCATAGACAAGCAGCCATCTACCAGTAAGGCTTAGAGCACTTCATGCTTCCTTCTGCTGACAAACTTTATAGAGATGCTGATTTCATTTTCCAATAGGACTTGGTACTGGCCCACATTGCCAAAGGTACCAAAAGCTGGTCCATTGATCAAGCTGTTACTGAGCTTGATTGGTCGGCAAACTGGCTTGACCTGAACCACAAAGAGAATCCATGGAATATTGTCAAGAGGAAGATGAGAGACACCAGAACCAACAATACACCTGAAGGCAGATATCAAAGCAACATGGGTCTCCAAATTACAAGAAATAAAAGCTTGTAATATTTCACTCTATGTGTGATGAATCTATATATGTTTTATTTTTTGAAACCATTTCATTATATTCGATTTTTTTAGATGTACCTGTAGAGCGTTTTTGCCTCACGTTTCACATGCCTGACACACAGTAGCAAATGTCTCATTTAAGGGGACATTTTTATCAAACGTGGGTGTCACATAAATTGATGTTACAGCAAATCCTTTACAACTACAACATTGAACACCATTAAACAAACTAACTATAATAGTTATCAGCCAACATGATAAAAAAATAAATCCACGATGTTTGAAGTAATATCTCATGGCACTTTTACCTAGTGCTTTTTTTAACTTCCTGCTGCAGCTAACTGTGCTGCAGTGCTAACACTAGCTTGTTTAAACACAAATAAGAATACATTTGGGGACAACTGTGATATTTTTTGACGCCTGTCATGCTTCTGTTACAGCAATAGACTTAACATTTTTGTCCGCAGTATACCAGTTAGCATGTCAGTAATCAATGTGAAGTCAGTAAGCTAGCAATCTAAACAGTCATTTGAGAAAGATCTTCTCCACTTTCACACCAGTTTTATATGTTATCAAGAGGGACTCCAGGGGAGAGTTAAAAACTCTCTTGCTGTAGATTTCAGTATGTGGACGTATGACTGTAGCTGATACTGAGAATTAGTGGAGGATTTTTATTTCCCAGTCTCTAGCAATTAAGATTACCACAGAAAATGGAAGATTGAGAATTTAAGCAAAACCTCTATTGTTTTTCTTAACCAAACTGCTCAAAGGCAGCTACTAACAATGAGAAATGTTAATGAGATAAGGATTTAAATGACAGTTGAAGGGAAACTTGAAGCCTTGTAGCTTTTATTCACACCTTTCCAGGTACAGTCACTCGATACAATGCAGGATAACCAAAATTCGGTTCACCTTGTCATCTATTAATTAATTATTTTGCAATCATGATTGTTTTTTTTTTATTGCTACCAACATGGATTTTAACAACATTAATCAAAATTCATTTTCTGATCCTATTCCTTCTAAAAGAGCTGTTTCAACAAAAAACTGTCAGCTGTTTGTAGCTTAAATGTCTGCATGAAACCTCTGCAAACATTAACTACATGCAATATATAGGCCGACATTTACCAAATCTGCTAATATTTTCGAAGTATCGTCTGATATCCTCGCCAACCCCAAAGGACAGAGGGTCAGCGTTCAGCCTGAGGCAAATTTTCAGCTCCTGTTAGACTGCAACAATGAAGCTGTGAAAAATCAAACTTTTACAATTTTTACATTTTCTATTAGAAGTAAAAAAAGGCAAGGAAAAGAGAAGAAATTCATTGCAATCCTACAGGTTTTTTCTCTTTTACAAATTCAAGACTAACCTCAGTAAGTCTGACTTCATGCACAACATCAAGCAATAGTAAAATCCTTTAGCCAAACAAAAACGTTAATATTTCCTACAAATGTGGTCACATATTTAGAACATGACTAATTAAATGAAGCTGAAAACAGAACTGGACTGATGGTTTCCATTGTTTGTATTGTTGGCATTATAAACCAAGTCCTTGTGACATTTCACAATAAAGCTTTTAATTATCTAAATTGGTTCTTTTAAATTAACCTTATAAAATAGCTGTAAAGATAAAACTATTGACATTTTGTATTTATATGAAAGTTCATATCATTTTTTAAAACCTCATAAACACAAACTTTTGGTTTCTATCTTTTATTCTGTAGAGAACTGATGGAACAGCATACAGGTCCTTCTCAAAATATTAGCATATTGTGATAAAGTTCATTATTTTCCATAATGTAATGATGAAAATTTAACATTCATATATTTTAGATTCATTGCACATTAACTGAAATATTTCAGGTCTTTTATTGTCTTAATACGGATGATTTTGGCATACAGCTCATGAAAACCCAAAATTCCTATCTCACAAAATTAGCATATTTCATCCGACCAATAAAAGAAAAGGGTTTTTAATACAAAAAACGTCAACCTTCAAATAATCATGTACAGTTATGCACTCAATACTTGGTCGGGAATCCTTTGGCAGAAATGACTGCTTCAATGCGGCGTGGCATGGAGGCAATCAGCCTGTGGCACTGCTGAGGTCTTATGGAGGCCCAGGATGCTTCGATAGCGGCCTTTAGCTCATCCAGAGTGTTGGGTCTTGAGTCTCTCAACGTTCTCTTCACAATATCCCACAGATTCTCTATGGGGTCCAGGTCAGGAGAGTTGGCAGGCCAATTGAGCACAGTGATACCATGGTCAGTAAACCATTTACCAGTGGTTTTGGCACTGTGAGCAGGTGCCAGGTCGTGCTGAAAAATGAAATCTTCATCTCCATAAAGCTTTTCAGCAGATGGAAGCATGAAGTGCTCCAAAATCTCCTGATAGCTAGCTGCATTGACCCTGCCCTTGATAAAACACTGGACCAACACCAGCAGCTGACACAGCACCCCAGACCATCACTGACTGTGGGTACTTGACACTGGACTTCTGGCATTTTGGTATTTCCTTCTCCCCAGTCTTCCTCCAGACTCTGGCACCTTGATTTCCGAATGACATGCAGAATTTGCTTTCATCCAAAAAAGGTACTTTGGACCACTGAGCAACAGTCCAGTGCTGCTTCTCTGTAGCCCAGGTCAGGCGCTTCTGCTGCTGTTTCTGGTTCAAAAGTGGCTTGACCTGGGGAATGCGGCACCTGTAGCCCATTTCCTGCACACGCCTGTACACGGTGGCTCTGGATGTTTCTACTCCAGACTCAGTCCACTGCTTCCGCAGGTCCCCCAAGGTCTGGAATCGGCCCTTCTCCACAATCTTCCTCAGGGTCCGGTCACCTCTTCTCGTTGTGTAGCGTTTTCTGCCACACTTTTTCCTTCCCACAGACTTCCCACTGAGGTGCCTTGATACAGCACTCTGGGAACAGCCTATTCGTTCAGAAATTTCTTTCTGTGTCTTACCCTCTTGCTTGAGGGTGTCAATAGTGGCCTTCTGGACAGCAGTCAGGTCGGCAGTCTTACCCATGATTGGGGTTTTGAGTGATGAACCAGGCTGGGAGTTTTAAAGGCCTCAGGAATCTTTTGCAGGTGTTTAGAGTTAACTCGTTGATTCAGATGATTAGGTTCATAGCTCGTTTAGAGACCCTTTTAATGATATGCTAATTTTGTGAGATAGGAATTTTGGGTTTTCATGAGCTGTATGCCAAAATCATCCGTATTAAGACAATAAAAGACCTGAAATATTTCAGTTAGTGTGCAATGAATCTAAAATATATGAATGTTAAATTTTCATCATTACATTATGGAAAATAATGAACTTTATCACAATATGCTAATATTTTGAGAAGGACCTGTACAGTTCAGATCTTTTCCCGAAAATGGCCCTCAGAGCAATTTTTAAATGTTTACCTGCTCCAACGCAACCAATTCCAGGGAGTAATTTCCCTCAGCAGTTTCTGCAGAAGCTTTCTAAAGACCTATACAAGTTTAAACTAGGTGCTTGTTCAGCCTTAGAAACCACACACCCCCTCAACAAGAAAAAAAGATTTTTATAATGAAAACATTTTATACAATATGACTCTCATAGTGACTGAGGCTTAAGAGGCTTAAGATATTGTCTGTGTTTCTTTTCCCTGCTGGATGAAAAGAGTGGTGTTGTGGACTCCCCCTTCCCACCAGCAACCCAGAAAAGCAGGGAATCACTATAGCAACCACTAATTCAACATTTTCTAAATCTGTAGTTCATACATTACCCATCAAGTACTTCTTATACTAATCCATCATCAGTCTAATGTCTTAAAAGGAGGAACATCGAAAATGATTTGCACATAAAAACTTAAAAAATGTTTTATTATCTTTTATCTTCATGTATTTTTTTAATGAGTAAACAACATCATAAGCTCCTCTGGGAAGTCTGCATTTTTTCTTTAGAATGAACAGGCTGTAAATGCTATGATGCCAAAATCATGAACTATACAAGGATGGCAGAGTAGCACATCAAGGCAGACTGAGTTAAACTGTCACTTAAACATACAGTCAACACAGATGGCCACTGGGCAGGCCAAGCTGTTCCTGGGGAGCTTGGTAAGGTGTGTGTTAGTGTGTGTATGGGTGCTTATAAACAAGCTCAAGGTTTTCTTTTTCTATCAATCCCTTTTCTCATTTGTCTTCCTCCTATATTCTCCAGATTTCCACCATCTACTTCTTGAGTTGCTTATGATGGACAGACCAGTTAATGATGAGGAAAAGAAAGGAAGAAGGAAAAACAAGAAAGATTCTTAACTTATAGCAGCCATAAAGTGTTAATTCACTCAGAATGAAATCCAGCATGTTTTCATGAGCCCAATAAACACCTAAATAAGGATGCTTCAGTTTTGCATCATGGTCATCAGAATCTGTACAATATTCAATGATTCAAATAAAACAGGTGGCTGAAATTTTACCCATGCTCCGTCTACTTTTAAGAGTATGATTAAAACTTACTTTTTGGATAAACTTTATAGTTAGGGTAAGTTTCTACGTAGTTATGTTTCTATCAGCTTAGGCTGCAGGGGGACATACTTTTCCTCCATAGCAAGTACACCTGACTCAGCACATCAGTCTTTAACTTTGTTTCTTTCCTAGGTGGATGTTTTAATGGAGCTATTGCTGCCTTTAATGACCTGTACTTTTATTGTCTTTCTTTCCTATAGGAACTGCGCCTGGGTCAACACTTCCATGTATGACTGTGTTTCTTTCCTGGACAAAGCTATTGCTGCCATTAACTAATTTATTGTGGTTTCTTTTTTATCTTTCTCATAGAAGGTACTCATGGTTCTGGGATTCTGAGTTTAGCTCTATCTTTTTCCTGGACATGGTCATGAAGGAGCTATTGCTGTTAATAATTAATTACCTGCAGTTTTTCTTTATCATAGAAAGTGCTTTTGTGTTAATGTGTGTCTTTTTCTTGGATGGAGCCAGTGAGGAAGCTATTGCTGGCATCAACTAATTAGTTGTACTTTTATCTTTATTATAAAAAGTACCCCTGGCTCTCTGCTTCTGTGTGTAGTTGTGTCTCTTTTCTGAATGAAGCCATGAGACAACAACTACGTCATTTTATTTATTCTTTATCTTCCCCATAGAAGTGCTCCTCACTCAGTGTTTCTGTTTTTTTGCCATTTCTGCTTCCTGTCATCTTAACATTCAATACATCAAAGCAAATTTTTTTTCCCTGTTAAAATAGAGTTGTTCCTCTCCACTGTCCCATATGCTTGCTCGGGATGAGGGATGGTGGCAAAGTCAACAACTCAAAGCAATCATGGGGTGTCCTTGGATAGATAACTTTTAAAAACTGGCGATATATAATCAGTTCACTGCATTGTAGTGAACTTGTTAGGGCTTGCGAGATAGAGGACCCCAGAATGCAGGCTAGCAGGCAGCATGACGGTAAGTGCAAAACGATTTAATAAAAAACAAAAACTCACTCTCAGAAGAGGCAGGAACAAAACAATAAACAGACAGGCAGGACAGGCTTGGTATGATCCACAAAACAAGATGTGAGCATGATTTGGCAAAACAAGAAATGAACATGATCTGAGAAATGTTTCCACGCCGAAAAACTGAACAGGTGTGTATATATGGAGTGTGAAACAGGTGGAGCAAGGAGACAGATTATCTTGGAGCAGGTGAACCGGATAAGGTTAATTGACAGACAGAACAAAACGTGGCTGGAGCTAAAACAGAGAAAACAAAAACTAAAGCATGACCAGGAAAATAATAAACAGAAGCATGATTCAAAAACTGTGAGAACATATAAGAAAAAACCAGAAACCAAACACCAAACAACCCCAAATCATAACAGAACTGTATTTGGATCATATGAGATTTTATATTACTGGATTTGAATTTAACCAATTTGTCTTATAAAATGCCTTAAAATTAAATTTATAATGAATTGGGGGCATCGGCAATGACTACTGCATGAAATGTCAAAATTACCTCACTTTCAGGTCACTTTCACAAATACGGAGCACATTAACAGTGGATTAATCTCTATTCTAAAGTCATAAAAGATAAAAATGTAACCAACAAGCGCTTTTTCTTTTAGCTTATAAATCAATCCTTCTGCAACAACTGAAAATAAATTCTTGCCAAAACAAAAAAAATTGTTTGTATGGAGGATATTCAACTAACACAGTATTCTTTTGTAACTTGATTAATGATTAGTCAAGCAGTGAAAGCAAGCTTGCATTCAGTGGAAATTCGATTCATCTCAGTGTCACCTCCAGATGGTGTGAATGTGTAGAATGTAGTGATGAAACATGAAGGAGGAGCAAGAGGAGGAGGAGGAGGAGGAAGGACAGAGATGCAGTAAGCTCCTGAACCTTGTACTGCAGCAGCCTGAGCATCCTGTAACAAAGTCAAAAAACAACTTGAAGTGGAGATTCTGTACCATTCATGAGTGGTTATAGATCTAACCAGTATGAATCCAACCAAATTCAACGTTTTTCACTCAGAACATCACTTTAAATCTACCTGAAGTATTTCTTATTTTAACTCTCCAACCCAGACTTGAACCTACTTAAAGTTGGTTAAGAGGTTGAGATTCTTTGCAGATCAGCAGCTCTGTGTAAACACTCAGACAGCAGGTGGATCTAGAGAAGCTCTGGTGGTATTTGCAGTCAGGCTTCAAACATTTCAATTCTGAGCTTGGATTTGGTGCCTGAGCTTGAATTTTTGGTATCATGACGAGAGAATCAGCCTCTTCTGCTCTGCCTTCGTCACATAAACAGAGATGTGTCCCTATAAATAGACCTAAAGCCCTGAAGCAGCCCGGCCTGAACAAGACTACCCAGTGAGCAGAGAGAAAAAAGCAATAGAGAGATACCAACAACTCTACTTCCCTTCGTGAGCTCCTTGGTTAATTCTAAGATAAAAAGCTAAAGTTTCTACCTCAATCCCGCATGCCTTATGTCGAATTATTCTTTATTGAATCAAGAAATCCCTTCCGGTTTCTTAGGAACACCCACATGAAACCACAACTAAACCAGTCTGTTTTTTAAATATTACATCTCCCATCAATCCATCGGCTTTGGGTGGATTTAGATTGATTCACGAAGGTGAATGATTCAGTTCCAAGTTTTTCATGGAGGATTTTAAAGGTCCTTTCCTATGGGGGAAGATCATTTCAGCCACTTGAAAGCAGCATCGCGGATGGACAATTAAAGTGAGAGTTTAGTGTTTTGACTTAGCTCTTTCTTCATCAAATAAATCTGAGCTGCACCCTTGTTCCAGCTGACATTTTCCTGCCATCATCCACACGACACCAATATACTTAAAATTGACTGTAGACTGTAGCTTGAAATGTTTTGTTTGAAAATAACAGACGCTCAAATTTGGGCCAGCAGATAGCTAGCTCCAACTAAGAGTCACTTTTTTGCAGCAATAATATTTGTCCATTAAGGTACTAGAGATGAATGTGGACTCATAAAACCAATTCCTGTCCATGTTGTGCAGGTTTTCCAGAAAGCTATATTGTAAATGCAAAGAAACACAAGGTTACACCAAGTATGTCTATGTGTTTTACTATGCGGAAAGAGCATTTTTTTAATTGGGAGATCAGATCGGCATGACTGCTGCTTTTCTCCACATTTATCAACCTTATTTTGTTGTTTTAAAAAAGGACAAACCTCTACAACATTACCATTAAACCTGCCTAAACATTGCATGCAATACATGAAGTTAGACTGAATGTTTTAAGATACCAGTTGATTTCAAACCCGATGTCAATGTTTTATTGCATTTTATTCATACACTAAACAACTTTGCCATCCAGTTTCATTTATCCCGGCTGACGTTTGCCTTATTTTCTCCTCAGACCTGCTCTGCATCATTTCTGTGATTCAGCGACTGAATGACACAACCAAAACAACAACAACTGCCAGCAACAACCTAAGCGATTGCTCAGATGCAAACACTAATTTGTTTTTTTAAAAACCTCACTTCCGTTTATCCCTTCTGAATCTCAAACACAACCAGACATGCACCCAGCTGGCTGGGTTGTTCACGATCAGATCTGACTCAAAGAAACCTCAGCCAGGAAACAAGTCTGTGCACGTGGATACTGAGAAGGAACTGGACAGAACTGAACACGGATTCCTGCAAGTCGCTGCTGATGTTGGTGATCAAGTTTGTTGTACATGAGGGCAAGAAAATACAAAACACAAAATGGGAAAATGCAACAAGCTCAGATATTTCCTCACCCTCTGGAGAACAAATATGAAATTATATTTAGAGAGTCTTCAACCAGCCTCCTCCATGAGTACCTTTAGATTACAAGTATGCCCCTGAATACTGGCATCGCTTCATGGAATCATTCATACATTCTGCCCAACATGTGGTGAAGACACGATGCTGAGATCACACTACATGTGTGGGTGCCCTCAGGGTGCTAATATATGATAGATGACCACTACTTCAGAGAAAGCTGTTCAAAAAGACGAAAAAGCCATACAGGTCCTTCTCAAAATATTAGCATATTGTGATAAAGTTCATTATTTTCCATAATGTCATGATGAAAATTTAACATTCATATATTTTAGATTCATTGCACACTAACTGAAATATTTCAGGTCTTTTATTGTCTTAATACGGATGATTTTGGCATACAGCTCATGAAAACCCAAAATTCCTATCTCACAAAATTAGCATATTTCATCCGACCAATAAAAGAAAAGTGTTTTTAATACAAAAAACGTCAACCTTCAAATAATCATGTACAGTTATGCACTCAATACTTGGTCGGGAATCCTTTGGCAGAAATGACTGCTTCAATGCGGCGTGGCATGGAGGCAATCAGCCTGTGGCACTGCTGAGGTCTTATGGAGGCCCAGGATGCTTCGATAGCGGCCTTTAGCTCATCCAGAGTGTTGGGTCTTGAGTCTCTCAACGTTCTCTTCACAATATCCCACAGATTCTCTATGGGGTTCAGGTCAGGAGAGTTGGCAGGCCAATTGACCACAGTGATACCATGGTCAGTAAACCATTTACCAGTGGGTTTGGCACTGTGAGCAGGTGCCTGGTCGTGCTGAAAAATGAAATCTTCATCTCCATAAAGCTTTTCAGCAGATGGAAGCACGAAGTGCTCCAAAATCTCCTGATAGCTAGCTGCATTGACCCTGCCCTTGATAAAACACAGTGGACCAACACCAGCAGCTGACACAGCACCCGAGACCATCACTGACTGTGGGTACTTGACACTGGACTTCTGGCATTTCCTTCTCCCCAGTCTTCCTCCAGACTCTGGCACCTTGATTTCCGAATGACATGCAGAATTTGCTTTCATCCGAAAAAAGTACTTTGGACCACTGAGCAACAGTCCAGTGCTGCTTCTCTGAAGCCCAGGTCAGGTGCTTCTGCCGCTGTTTCTGGTTCAAAAGTGGCTTGACCTGGGGAATGCGGCACCTGTAGCCCATTTCTTGCACACGCCTGTGCACGGTGGTTCTGGATGTTTCTACTCCAGACTCAGTCCACTGCTTCCGCAGGTCCCCCAAGGTCTGGAATCAGCCCTTCTCAACAATCCACCTCAGGGTCCGGTCACCTCTTCTCGTTGTGCAGCGTTTTCTGCCACACTTTTTCCTTCCCACAGACTTCCCACTGAGGTGCCTTGATACAGCACTCTGGGAACAGCCTATTCGTTCAGAAATTTCTTTCTGTGTCTTACCTTCTTGCTTGAGGGTGTCAATAGTGGCCTTCTGGACAGCAGTCAGGTCGGCAGTCTTACCCATGATTGGGGTTTTGAGTGATGAACCAGGCTGGGAGTTTTAAAGGCCTCAGGAGTCTTTTACAGGTGTTTAGAGTTAACTCGTTGATTCAGATGATTAGGTTCATAGCTCGTTTAGAGACCCTTTTAATGATATGCTAATTTTGTGAGATAGGTATTTTGGGTTTTCATGAGCTGTATGCCACAATCATCCGTATTAAGACAATAAAAGACCTGAAATATTTCAGTTAGTGTGCAATGAATCTAAAATATATGAATGTTAAATTTTCATCATTACATTATGGAAAATAATGAACTTTATTACAATATGCTAATATTTTGAGAAGGACCTGTATGTTTTGTTACGATAGTGACTCCTTAAGCATAAATACACACTGGAATCCATCCAACCATTTCCATGTTCTCCAACAGCCAATGAGCTACAGCCAATGAACGTCCTAGAAAAGGTCGCCAGTTACATACTCTAACCCAAGGACCAATTAGGGTGGCCAGTTAATGTAACATGAATGCTCTGAACTATTGGAGGACACCACAGAGAACCCATACAAGTCTAACAAAGAAAGATCCCAGCCCAGATTTAAACCCAGTATCTTCCTCCTGCTAGGAGCTACCAACCACAGCACAGTGTAAAACCCTTTTAATCTTTTCTAAAAGTCTTTAATATAAACAAATCAACTGAAAGACATGGATAAAAAGATTGATTTCTTGAGGAGTTTTTATCCAAATTGTTCCAAATCCAACTAAGTTTAATATCTAAAACTTAAAAAAGCAGTTTTCAATCAATTACTCCATGCTTTAAAGGAATAAAGTGAAACAAACCAACCTGCCCCAATCCAAAACAAAGTCTAAATCATGAATTAATTCATTATTAACCACATTTTTGGAAAGTTTATATCAGTTTCGAAACAAATCACTTAATCTGTCAGACAACATAAAGTAGACTGAAAGATCTGAAAAGCTCTTCTATATTTTTGACTCTTCCACAACCAACTGACTGGCCTTACTCCTTCAGAGTAAGCCCTGATGTCCTCCCTAATACTGATAAACTGTTTGGGTGAAATTCATTCATCCAGTTTTTTCCACCAAAGCAGATCTGATGAAACACTAGGGTCGATACAGGAGCCTCATCTCAACAGTTTCTATGAAAACAAAGCAAATAACTGATTTGGTCTGAGTCCACTCATTTCCACATCATTATATTACTAAAAACAACTCCTCCATTAAATGTTTGATTCTCTTTCTGCAGAGGATCAAACTGCACAGAGACCCTTTATTTACACTAATAACTATCTCTGCAAACAGGTGAATTTGATGCCCCCTTGTTATAAATGCTGTATGTTTGTAAATTCAGCTGAATATAGCAACTTTGAACACAGCAGTGTTTATTACATGATGGGTGATAATAACACAAACTTTAGTAAAAATAATAAAACGTTGTTGATAACCTTTATATTAATTAAAAAGTTCTCTTTAGGTGAAGCATAAGCTTCCAGCATCTTATATTAAGCAGACTAAAAGCAAAACTAAATCAATATCTTTTCCTCCAACTTGGACAAAAATGATTATTTCCTCTCCCCAGCAAAGAGGTGGGGCCAAGATGGACCTAGTTTCTTTTTTTCTTTCGGAGCTCCACTGCGACCTTTGAGCGTATGAGCACAAACAGCTGAGCTAAAAGAGCATAGCACCAGTTTGGCACTGGGAAAAACTCAAATGGAGTCAGACTGGGGGAGCATGCACTGCAGATGTGACTACAATGCTTGAATCAATGAATATGCCAAACTTCAGAAAACAGCATACAGGATTATGGATGTGAAGTAAAACAAACATCAAAATGAACTCCCGTTTTATGCCTTTGTATCTGTGTGTGTGAGGGACAAAAGCTCTGATATCTCAGAGATCAATTTTTGTTCAGCAGGTTAGTGAATCATTACCTCCTGTGTGGCATCAGTTGCCTCTCATTCAGCCACACATAGACAGACTTTGCACTCCTGCCACCTTTGCTGCAGCTGTCCTGCTGAGGATCGTACAACTGACCCTATTTTCATATGAACATCTTAGCTGACCCACACACACTGTACATAAAGCACAAAGCATGCTCAGTTAGGCCTTACTGGTGCATAATGACAGTGATGTTGTTAGTTTCCTGCACCTCCAATGACAAACAGATTAAACTGTGATGAAACGCTTCTCTCATGCGTCAAAAACTGCGACAAAGGTGAGGTGGAAACATAAAAACAGACGGAAAAAGCGAAGTTAGAGCCGAGGTCCACATTTTTGCCATTTTGATTTAGTTAATGCCCTCAAAGTGTAATGCAATACGTTGGAAAATACTAGTTGTGCATGAAGAAATGTTGGGATGTTTGGCTATAATGAAAATGGAGAAAACCGGCAGAACTGCCTTATGACAACTGCCAAGCACGGTGGTGGAGGAATGATGCAATGGGCTTGTTTCTGCACCTTGAAAACATTGAGTCAACTTTGAACTATTTCTTCTGTACACCAAAGTATTTTAGAGTCAAATGTAAGGCCATCCAGGTCTGCCTAAACTTGTCAGCAACAGGACAATGATGAAAAAGAAAAGAATCCAAATGTTTCAGTGGTCTAGTCCAAATCCAGACCTAAACCTGATTGAAATGCTGTGGTTAGAACCTAAGAGAGCTGCAAACTTCAATGAACTAAAGCAACATTGGAAAGAAAAACTATGCAAATTCCTCCAAAACAGTGAGAGACTGATAAAAATCATAATGAAAGGCTCCTAAAAGTTATTGCAATTTGAAGTCTATTTCTGCATGATTGTTAAATGTAATTAATTTTAAAACCTGGTAAAAACCAGATAATTTTATACATGTCCTGATATAGAAAACCCAGGAATCAAAAATTGATTTATTTTCACTTACGTATTTCAATCCACAACCATGTGAACCCATGTCTGCTCTGCTGCAAAGTGACAGGTGTTTGCCAGTACAACTACAGCTCATAACAGCCTGAACCGTCACAGCTGTACTGCTGCAGTACTGAATAAGAGGAAACCATATTTATTTTTGTGGTTTGTTAAGAAAAAATGTGACAAACCTACAATAGGAACTTTGTCAGATCAAGAAGACCTCTTTGTTAAAAGCAACCAAACTGATAATGTCATACAATTCTGAGCGGCGGGAAAAAACAGAACACGTAAAAACAGCTGCAGTTACGCTGCACTTTTGCAACCACTCTCATTGCACTTTTTAAAAAGTCACAAAACGTTGCTGATTCAGTTCAGTAGCAGCTACAAACTCCAGCAGATTTACTTTATTTGCTTTGTGCAGTGCTGCAAGTATTTACATGCATGTCCGGAGGTTGTGAGTTTAGATGTAAGTAATAAAAATGGGGTTAATTTCTGTAAAGTGAGGGGTTGTGATCATACCTCTCTTGGATTGTCGGGGGTTTAGAGATTTGTTCTGAACCTTCAGAATGTGGTCTTTTTTACTCACAAGGCTGCATGCAGATCTATTGGTTTCCACTTTCTGCTAAAAATACCTTCACTCAGCAAAGCAGTCCCAAGTTCTTTCACACAAATTGTACAAAAAGGAAACTCAAGCAACGTACTTGTGGTGCTAATCCACCTTTAATCCGATACTGAGGATAAAAACTTTCAAAACCATTCATGCTTAAAGAACAAGTTGACATTTTATTATTGAGACAATTTTTACTGTTGCTATTTAAAACAAAGTGATAGATCTTGAAACTTCCTTTCTCCACTTACATTTTCAGTCAACAGAGCGAAACGCTGCTGGGAATATTTCAGCTCTGTCTCAGAGAAATGTTTGTAAAACTACACTTCCCCCTAGCTGCCTCAATCCCTCTCAGCCCAGCAGCTTATTTACAGGCTCCCCTCCAGCATACGAAGGGACCTCATGTGTACATATAATGTGTCAAAAAATACTAAATAAGACAAAATATAATAATAAAATTCAGTTGTGTTCACCCGCCTTTGCAATGATAACCCTAATGTAAATTCAGTGCAAACATTTGCTTTCATAAGCCCACCTGTCTGTAATTTATTCTCATCATGCCAGGAGAGAGGCTGCAAAAATCTTCAGACTAAGGCGAAGGTTCGCTTCCCAGCAGGACGACAACACTAAACATACAGCCAGAGCTACAATGAAGTGGGTGACCAGCTCTAGTTCTCATAGCCAGTTCTCAGAGCCAGCTCTAGTTTTCAGAGCACGTGTTCTGTATTTTGTAGATATTTCACTGGTCCAACACATGTAAATCAAACAACTGGCTCATTGGCAGGCTGCTGCAGAACTTAATGATGTGTTTAGAAGGTAATTTAGCCATCTGAATGGCCTGGAGGAAAAAAAACAATCTAAAATGTGCAGGGCATTGGCTGTTGAGGACTGACGTTGGTCACTCCTGGGGGAAATAAAAGCTGGCCCAGTCAAAGTCCAGACCAGAATCTTAGACTCGTAAGACCAAAAAGTTGACGTCAACAAACACTCTCCATCCAATCTGACTGGGC
Source organism: Girardinichthys multiradiatus (assembly GCF_021462225.1). Lineage (NCBI taxonomy): Eukaryota > Metazoa > Chordata > Actinopteri > Cyprinodontiformes > Goodeidae > Girardinichthys > Girardinichthys multiradiatus. The sequence continues at coordinate 7,714,445 of NC_061804.1, forward strand.
TTGAGCTCTGTTGCAAAGAAGAATAGGCAAAACAAGTACAATTATTCACTAATTTGTACTAGTCTATGACATGAAATCCCAGTAAAACTCTTTACCGTTTGCTGCTGTAATATGAAAAAATGTGTGAAGGTCCAGAAAATGTAAATACTTTGCAAGGTGCTGTAAACCTGATGGGGTACAGAGAGTACCTGGATGCAGAGCACCTGGCTGCATCCATGGATGTATTTGGAAAAGAGGCTGCTGGCCCTTTAACAGCTAAGATGGTGTCCTATAAGCTGCAGAAGCTGCCTTCCGTTTCCTTTCTGTCTCCCAGAGATTTCTGAGCATTTAAATTTGAAGCTGAACTACCATCACACACTCACAGAGGGAGAGATGCAGATACAGAGGAGATGCAGAAGCTTCCGCGTTACGCGTGGAAATGACAGGATTGCCCTGTATGATGCACTTGCAAATGCAATGAGGTCGCAGTTATAAAACTCTTCCACTGATTGCAGAATAAAACTGGCTGTTGAAAGGATGCACTTGCCTGCCGCAGGCTGACATTTAAATGATCAGACACATGTTAGGCTGACAATGTCAACTCTGCTTGTGTACAGGCAGATCATCCACAAAGGAAGATGTCTCTATTCCTCTGACCAGGAATAAGGTGCACTTACTTTCTTGTTACGGGTCTCCGTGTGCATCTCGGTTGCCGGAGCGGTGCAGCGGCGGAGGGGTGGAGCAGCAGGAGCAGGAGGGGGTCGATCGGGGCTTTGGGTGTAGCACTATCTGAACCAGAACTGTCAGAGGGGAGACAGGATGTTTTCTTTTTGGGGCGGTGCTATTTTTCCACCTTTACTGTGAATTTTCGGGATATATAGGAACACGATCCCTGCCTCTTCCAGTGTGTCTGTTCAGTTCATATCCACAGCAGCGTCGACGGCTCCCTGAGCTTCATCCCCCCCCAAACAAATCAGAAATACGGCCGGGGCTTTCTGCGTCTCTCCCTCTCTCTGAGTCGGCTTGTTGTTGCCGTGTATTCAAGGGCTGGGCTCTCTCTCTCTGCCTTTTCCTCCTCCGCCTCTCCTTGCTTGTGACCCCACCCTGCGTCCCCACCCCTCATCTCTCTGTCAGTCAGCAGAGCTGCAGCCCTGCGGAGGAGCCGAGCCGAGCCGAGCCGAGACCAATCGAGCTGGACCAGTGGACCAAGGTGCTGCTGCACAATCCTCTTCAAATGCGAAGAGGGGGATAATGAATGCAACCTGCAGCTCATGCATCTCCTTCATAGCATGCAGCGCCCATGTCACCTTACTGACGTCATGCAGAGAGCTAATTGTGGGTGCGGAGGGTGGAGACATATCCTACAAGGCTTTGCAAGCCTCACCTTTGACAGATATAATACTGACCCAGACGTGCCTAAATTCATTGTATCAATAAGTTATAAAATAAATATTTATATAACTGAAAATAATACAATTGAAAATACCTACAGAAATTAAATGAACGCATGAATTCATAGCTCTGTGCTGTTTCAATGGTTGGAAATATAATTATATATTCAATAAATTTATTATTTATTGGTTTATGACCCTTCCTCGATAGAAAGCAGCCATGCCTACTAAAAGACGCGCTTATAGACACACCCTGAATATAACAAGGTGTGGCGCCACTGAGGATTTTATCGTCTTCATTTTCTTGTACAGCTCTTCCCACTACAGAAAAGAAAATATTAAGGCTTGTCCGGACTTATTTTGATTTTCAAATAGATGGCAACCTTATTAGAAACAACCGAACTGGAAAAATAATCCAGTCACACTTTTATCGTGCATTATTTTACATAAAGTAAACGCCCCGTTTTATTTTACGCTCTAAATCTATCTCAGCTACAATATTTATACGTTCATTTTTAAATTACTGTAAAGATAAAACCCACCTTTCAGTTTATGTGACGCTCACGCTAAAATTCAACTACATTTCCCATCATTCATTGTTGCTACCGGATTCGGAAACCCTAAACGGGAATCATGCGGAGGTAAACAACACTTTCTGTATGAGGGGAAATTGTTTTGTTTTTTTAAAGAATTTTCTCTAGCGTGACTGAAAAATATTTGGTTTTAGTCTCAGTTTAACTTTAAAATTTGGTGAAAATGCGGAAATAAAGCAGTTGCTTAGCTGTCGCGTCACTTAGTTCGGTCATGTTCCTCTTGTTGTCATAGAGATAGCGCCACCGGGTTCCAAGCTAGCATGTGTTTTATTGTTTCTGTTTTATTGGAACATACGTTTGGTTTTACTGCACACTGTTGTGTCCAATGCTGACATGGACCTGCTGCTGCATAACTGGTTTCTACCCAGACCCTGGAGGTTGTATATTCAACATAAACGTGGGAGAAGTAACAGAAATATTTTGTATTTTGCCCACTATAAAGCCCGTTCTGGGGTAACCTGGTCCAACTCCGTACATAATTCGTTGTTTTGTTGGTCTATTCTATGATACAGCCGCAGAAAACACGACTTAAGTACAGCCCGTCATTCAGCAGCTTGCAGAACCACCTTTAGCAGCATCATCTCAGCAGTTAGGTATACTATCAGCCGCTCACATCGTCGTGGAGGTGTTTTCTTCAATACTTCTTTACAACTTTGCTTCAGTGCATTGAGATTTGCAGAAATTTCATTCTGCACAGCTTTCTTGAGGCTCCACCACTGTATGTCAATCTGGTTGAAGTCTGGGCTTTGACTGGGCCATTGCAACACTTTGATTCAGTTCGTTAGGTATAATTGGCAGTTGTCAGGACAGGTTTTCTTGCATTTTACTCTGGATTATTTTGATAATCAGAAGAGTTCACAGTAACTTAAAAGTGTTCAGGTTTGGCTGGAAAATAAGCCCGAGTCATCGTCTGTCCACCACCGTGTTCAAAGTTTGTTGGAGGTTTCTCTTTTTTGAGTTAAAATGAATTAAATCATCTTTATTGGTCATTGCACATGTACAAAATGTCCATGGGACATGGTTTTAGACATCTTCTGATTCAGTCAGACTTTGCAAACCATATTCTTTTAGTAAGAAACCCTTCCAGGCTATAGTTGTTCATTCAGTTGACCATTGTAAATTTCTTTCTGCACTGGAATTTGAACACACTTGTGCCTGCTTCAGACTAGCAAATGTTAAATAACAGCTTTTATAGAGCTGCTGCTGATCATTTCAGCAATAGTGTTTCATTAGTAGCACCTGGCTGTTCTTTTCCCTCTTTAATCGCATGGAAGTAGAAATTGTTTACTCAGTTTTAAAGACTCAGCTTCTTATAAATAATCTCTCTCTTTGTTAATGGTGGATCGCAGATTGTTTGGAAATGGCCTTTTAAACCCGATTGTTGGGCGGCAGCAGTTGCCTCTCCAAGGTCATTTCTGTTGTCCTTCCTTCTTGAAGCTGTGTTAAACTCCTGTATTGTCCAGAGCATTAAACTACCCAAATTCTGTCATAGTTCTATTTTTACCAAAAGGCAGACAAGCACAGAGAAAAGCAGAGAGGTGGTCGAAAACTCCTTTAATTTAAAGCGAGTCCACTTACATGCAGGCGAGGTGCAGGGTGACAAGATTATCCAGTTCAAGGTCAAAATCCCAAAGACATCTCATGAGGACATTGAAAAGACATAACGACAGCGCGTGGAACTTAAATACAGACAAAGGTGGACAAGAAACAATAGGGCAGGTAATCAGAGGAACAGGGAACAGGTGACACAAGGAGGCTGGGAGGCAGAGGGAGCAGGTGAAACAGATTAACCAATAAGGAGAAACACAGACCCAAGCAGAACAGGAGAAAAGATGACTAGAATAAAAGTAAACAGTAACTAAAGCTAACCTGTTAAAGGAGGAATTGGAGAATAAAGATAAACAGAAGAAACAGAGCTAAGAGGAACAATGAATGTAAAGGGAACAGAAACTGAGTAATTAACAACTAAAAGAGGAAAACTAATGATGAGAGGAGAACAGACAGGGAGGCAAAAGGAAACCAGAATTGTCAGAACACAAAGTGATGAACAAGAATACAAAACTTCAAACAAGAGCATCTAGTAAAACAAAAACACCAAACCACAAAGTCCAAAATCTCACATCCTGACAAATTCCTGTTTTTATGTAGGTGATCACACTGATGATGACCGTTTATTTAAGTGAACTGAATTTTCAACACTTGGCTGCTACTTTCATTGTTAAATACTACTTTGTTTTTCCCAAAGCTGCACTGACATGGACACTTTTTTGTCCACATAACTGAATATTAGACGATTCTTTTAGCTACACTTGTTAATAAATAAAATCTAGCACTGGATAGTTTACATTTAACATTGAAATAAAAAGGATTTATTTATTAGCATTGGAGGTGAGTGATATAGACTTTAAAAACTGTATCACAGTATTTTTTGGTATTTATCACAGCAAAGATTTAAGTGACAATGTGAGATTCAGCACAGTCTGACTTTAAATGTGTTATTGCATGAAATCAAACATAAAAATCATGAATATTATTAACCTGTCTATTTTAATAGCCACGTGTAGTCTATGCTACTTATCTAAGAAATAATAAAACTGGTTATTTATATCTTTGTATACATCGTGTTTTCAGAAATCACTTTTCTGATCATGTGTATGCCTGTGTCATCTGAATAAGATGATTACCGACAATGTCAGGTTCATTAAGATTTCTGTTGAAACTACTAGTTGAATAACTATTTTGTCTTAATACTAGGATGAAACATTGTGCAGGTCTCTGCTTGCAGAATGAAATGTGTACAAACGTAGCTCAAAACCAAATTGTCCCAAGTAAACATATATTATATCATTGTCATAAAACAGGTCTGGGTGTCTCACTGGTAAAGGCAGGTGTGGCACCTACCTCAGGAGGTCAGCCAGTTTTGTGCTGCTTCACCTTTTTTATGTTGTTTTTGCAGGAATTCATAAATAATGAAAGGTGCTGTAAATCCTGTCCAAAACCTGAAGAATGTTTTTCTCATTTAAAAAAATAATTAAAGCAATTCCTTTAATACTTAATAAGTCCTTTTAAGTAATTTCACTCAGTAACTAATGCTACTTGCTAATGCAAAATAATTTTCTATAATGTAAAAAACATTTATGACCAAAACAAAGCTCGTTCTATAAGTTCTTCAAACCTTCCAATGTTTTTTTTTTTGTTTTTTTTTTGATTATTTAAAGTCTTGTGTTGGTAAAACATGTGTGTTATGACAGAGCATCGTAACACGGTTGCATTATGATTGTGGTTTCAGCTGCTTCCTGCTCCTGTATCAGCGTCATCAGAACCTTGTGCCTTGACTTGTGTCTGTTTAAAACGTTTCAGAGTGAGCCGGAGAGCCTGTGAGGAGGGCCCCCTGCTGGAGGAGCAGGAGACGGAGGGCCAGAGGCAGCTGCACAGCCTCCTGCTGCAGCAGCTCCACACCGGCGTCGACATTGACCGGTCAGAAACTATTCTTACACCTATATTTTTCTAATGATTTTAAATAGATTATACAAAGATGTATGTAAGCCAAGGTTGTCCGTAATTCATTATTAAGAGATATTTGTCCCCAAGTTTACAGGTTGGCTGTCTAGTTATTTAGTAAGACAAGCTTTTGCTTTAAGATGGGTCTAACATGAGCATTTCTTGTTTTCCATCCTGTACAAACGCCAGAACACTTCAGAATGATCTTTAACAGCATTGCATTGATCAGTGATAAATGTGGTCAACTTGAAGATCATAGTCCTGATTTCCGGGTTGAAATATAAAATATTCAATCATCTTCAGAGTTCAAACCATGAAATACTAACCTAATAAAATAATTATGAAGCTGTTATGAGGACAAAACGAGTTCAAAGTTATGTTATCTGGATGGATGATGTACATGTCGACTTCATATTATAATGTTTATCACTTTGGTCTCTTGTCAGAGGTTTTATTGTACTTATACACAATTTTCAGTTAAATTGTGACTCTCGTTCTCCCTTAAAAAACTTAACGTGTTAAAGAGTGAAGTTAGACTCATATTTGTCTAAAAGTGCAGATCAAACGCCTATGTTAACTCCACTGTCTCACAGAGCAGCCTGGAGAATTTAATTACAACAAACACTCGGGGCTACAGGTTCATACAGTTATTCCACCTTCTAAAACATCTGAGGCAAACATCCAGACCTTACAACTGTGAAGCTAAATGTCTAAATGATTTTCCCTGCAGCTGCCTTTAAAGATTATTTACGTCACTTTGAAATCACCTCCTTCTTACAGATGTGTAGCCAAAAGGCAGTGCTTCGCTCCGGCGGCGCTCTATCGGCCGTTCGGGGAGCAGGCAGCGGGTGTGAGGAGTCTTACCCAGTTTCAGGCTCTGCAGGATGGGGAGAAAGAGCTGGTCGGTCTGCGGGAACTGGGCCTCACTGATGCTGAGATCCAACTGTGGCAGAGCAGAGATGCAGCAGACGCAGGAGATAAGGTACAACTCTCAGAAATGATTAAACTTTTAGGTAACTTTCATAGACTGAACGTGCTGAACATCACTCTGTCTCACAGTCCAACGGTGTGTGTGCGGCTCCGGATGCAAAGCAGCAGCGACTGCAAGTGATCAAGGACAAGATCGAAGCCAGAGCGGAGCTCCTGTCCCGACCACAGCGCTTCTCCGCCAGCCGGCCACTCTCACGCCGGGAGATGGAGATTGAACAAGCGCTGTTCCAGGGGAACGACCGTCTGGGCTTCCTCACAACTCTCTACCATCAAGGTATTGTTCAACAAATGTCAACCAAGCTGTCAGAGAAGAGAGGTGAAATCATTGTAGAGATGTCAGAGAAAGACTTCTATTCCAAGAGGAACTCAAACAATACAATTCTTGATTTTCTGCTTTAGAATGATATTTCTGAAAAGGTGGAATTATATTTTCTCAATTCCAGATGTTAAATTACACCCTTCACACGTCTTCTGAACATTTATAGAACTCACATGTTGAGATTTTCTTTGTCTAACTTGATGCTGGGAACTGTTCTTTGTCTGCCTGTCAATTTCCTTCATTCTTTAGCTTTTTCAGTTACTCTGTACAACTAATTATCCTCAAAAAGACTCTATAATGTCTCAGATACAAGTTAGAAAAGAAAAAGAAAAAGATCAGACTCTTTAAATGCGGCACCTTGCCAAAGTATTTATACCTCTTGAATGTTTTCACATTACAACCACAAGCATCAGAGTATTTTATTAGGTAGCATATAATTGTGAAGGGGAAAGACAAGGATACATGGCATATGAAACAGTGTGGTGTGCATTTGTATTTGGCCTTGTTGAGTAAATACCTCAGAGAAACACATTTTGCTGCAGTTAGAGCTGCAGGTCTGGCTGTATGTTTAGTTCAACTCTGATCCTATGTCTGCTGACAAACAACATCACCACAGCATAATGTTGCCACCACCGTGTGTTACCACAGGGATGGTGTGTTCAGGATCATGAGCAGTTTTAGTTTTTCTCCACATATAGTGTTTTACATGTAGGCCAGAAAGCTCAATTTTGAGCAGAGCATCTTCTGCCATATGTTTCCTGTGGCCCTATTATGTTTTACAGCTGTATTTATTCACAGATAAAATGACTTCTGAAGGAAATTGTTTGTACAGGATCTTATTTACGGGTATCAGACTAAAAGTTGCTGAAGATCATGTATTTTCCTTCCACTTCACAGTTATACAGTAGTTTGTGGCTGTACAGTGATGAAATGTGAAACATTTCAAGAAGTATGAAAACGTTTCCAGGGTATGTATATAAATAGCAATAGAAATAGGAAAATATAGGGTAAAATTGTCTGAGATTTGTGGTTTCCATCCCAGATGGTGTCACAGATGAGAGCCAGCGGGGGGCGTCATACTCTGACCCAATGGACGCTCTTTACAGAGATGTTCTGAGGTGTCAGAAACAATTTTCACCAGAGGACTCAGAGGGACAACAAACAATGAGATTCTCATCTTCTTCAACATCCGGCACTGCATCTGATCAGTCACAAAGCTCTCAGAGCAACAGCAACCAATCAAAAGACTCATCTCACTGTGGGTCAGATCTGCACAGTGACGGCACCTCAGAGCAGCAGCAGATCCCACAGGACAGAGCAGAGACAGACCGACCATCTCCTCCTGTACGGATAGATCTGAACCAGCCAATCAGCAGCCTAGGTGGAACATCAGCAGCAAGGTCAGGAAAACCATTGACTGTCAGTGGCGAGATCGAGACGCTTACAGATGAAGAAATCTTGAACAACCGTGAATCTGATGAGGGGATCCGGAGCATCGCAAGGTTCCAAAGCTACCAGCCAGGAAAACTTTCCAAGGTACCTTAAGACTGGTCTTACAGATATGAAATATTTGTTATTGAGATGATCTGAGTGGTTACAGACTCTCTGAATTACCTTCATCTCTGTTGGGACACTAGACTGCTACTCAGCTCCTGTAAGAGCTCATAACTTATACATATTGTCCTGCTGTAGGTTCTATGTGTGAAGAACCTAAGTGCACAGGCATCCATCGCACAGCTGGTGGCGCTGTTCTCCAGATTTGAGCAGAAGGATGGGCCTCCAGTTGTTTACCGGCTGCTGACGGGAAGGATGAAGGGTCAGGCCTTCATCACGCTGCCAGGTGATGCATTTAGTTTTGGGGGTTACTGGATTATCTCTGCTATTTACTCTCTTTTCAAGGAAAAAGTTATAGTCAATCTTTTTTTACCATTTTCTCCTGAAGTCATTATTGGACATTTATGTCAGCGGATGCTTTCCTTTTAATGAAGTAAATTCAATAGTTCCCTCAATAGTTTTATTTTGTCAGTAGAGGCTGATGACGGTAGATCTGCAGCACCTGCTCCCTGCTTTTTAATTCCTTTAGAAACGACGCTGTTAGTTTTTCACTTCGTTTCATCTCTACCCCCTCACTTTTCTTTTTCAGGAATAAATAAATGACTCTGTGCACACTCTTTTATGAGTTAGGTATTCGATATTTGTGTGTTTTTTTTCTGTAACAGACACTGAAACTGCCCAAAATGCCCTGCAGTTGGTCCATGGATACCGGTTGCTCGGGAAACCTTTGGTGGTTGAGTTTGGCCGCAAGCGACAGGAAGAGGAGAAACAAATGGAGCAGGAAGGAGAGAAGAAGGAAATTAAAAGACAAAAAAATCCATCAGACTTGTAAATAACAGCCTGTAAAACTGCACATGATATGTATGCCTCCCTGGATATAAAAGTGCCGTATTTTACCATACAATTTGTGACAACTGCCTCTTTTTATTTCTAGAGCATTTCTTTTTCTCTCATGTTGTAAATCGTTTTATTGTTAAATTTAAATGTAACTAATACAAATAAGCTGAAATCAATAACTAGTGCAGGTATTTAACTTAAACATTGCATTCTGATATATTTATTTTATATATTAAACATTTCTTAAGGTTAATAAAGTTATCTTGTTTCCTAGTATCCTATTTTTTTATGTCAGGCATTTTATTTTATTTATTTTTATTTATAATTCATATTTTTTATGATTTTATTTTAACAATTTCATTCTCAGACATAAAATGCTAGAATTAAATCTTGTATTTATTGCGGTGGCATGGTGGTACAGTTAGTCGTACCGTTGCCCTGCAGCAAGAAGATCCTGACTTTTTCTGCACGGATTTTACATGTTTTCCCTGTGGATTCATGGGTTCTCCCCGGGTACTCCGGCTTCCTCCTACGGTCCAATAAAAGACTTGCATGCATGCATGTTTGGCTGTCCTGTGATGCAGGTAAAGATGAAGGTAAGGAACCTTCTGTTCTCACTGTCACCAGTTCTTAAATTGCTGCACAGATCCAGCATGTACACAGTAATTTATTTTCTTTTTAAAGCTCTTGAGAAGAAGAATTAATCTTCCCATGCTTCCTCTGTAACTACAACATGAGCTTTTAGTTTTTTAAAATAGTTTTTAAATCAGGATATGTAGTATTCTTCTTTTGGACACTAGGTGGAGACCGAAAGTGAAGGTTGGTTTAAAATGTTCCAATGTTAGCTGTCTTTTTAAAAAGAACCTTTTTACATTTCTTAAGTTTCTCGAATCTGGACAGATGTGTTTGTATGAGGGGGTTTTAGTTCGAGAATAGTAGAAAACTTTATTTTAGTGAAATGCAACGTTTTCAGTGGCGTTCCTAAATTTAAACACAACAGAAATGAGTTGAAGAGTGAAAATTGGAATGTGATTTAGTGAGGTTGTACTTCATGAAGCATTTCTGCTGAGTAAACATTTTATTTATTTAAGGTGGCGCTTTCTCCGCTAAACCTTGCTGTCCTGATTTCAGACTCTTTCTTTCACAAGCTGCTTCTAATTTGGGCAAATTTCCACAAATAAATTTAAACCTGTAAAATATTTTTTTTATTGATTACCTTCTTGACCGCTGGGTCTCATAAAGAGGATATTTTTACACAATAAGCCTGTTTAAGCGCTGTTTTCAGTCTAAATCAGCAGTTTATTGACGATGCTTTTGGTATAAGAGGTGTAAAAACACATCTTTTAGACTCATCATTTTCACATGCAGTGTTGCTGCAGCTCTGTTGCTCCTGCAGATGTGTGATAAGTCTCTGTGAAGTTTTTCAGATTGAGTTTATCTTTCCCACTGTTGCATGTGATCATAGTCCACTGGTGTTGTGTCTGTTAGTTTATGTCCGGGTGGGAGACAGGGACTCGCTGTATTCAGTGCTGGGAATCAGATTGCTTCTTCCCTCCCATTGATCAAATTGTCCTCTGAGAATAGATTGAATTCTTGTGTAATCAAAGGTTCACAGGCAAGAGTTGATAAAAATGTGACGCCTTTAGGTATTTTAGTGTCTCATAGACTCCATCACTGAAACTGCTGCATAAAGAAATTAAGGTATTTTTAATTTGTACCCTGCAAACGGCAAATGTTAGCATGTATTTTAAAGACAGTTTTCTCCAATTAAAGTGGAATCTACACCACAGACCATCACCTGAAATTTAAAAATGTTTTATTTTAATTACAGCTTTTATTTTGGCATTGGGGCTAAATTGCATTCATGACCTGTTTAGAGCTTAAACTGCTCATTGATTGGAGTGAAGCGAGGCCTTTGTTTGTTTAAGTCTGTTTGTGTCAGTGTGCTGTTTGCCTTCAGTTCAGGGCTGTGATCTTTTTCTCATTCCAGTCAAAAGAAAACATTGGTCGAACCTCACCTACTGCATAAAAGAAACACAAAAACCCAGTATCAAAAACTCCAGCTTTAAACCGGATGTTCACAACAACAACAATTTTACTTCTTGCATTAATTACAGAGGATTGGGTGGCGGAAGAAGGTGGAGACCTCAGCGGCCCGATCCCCGGATGCTTAGGCTGGCTCTAGGGACGTGGAATGTCACCTCGTTGGGGGGGAAGGAGCCTGAACTTGTGCGGGAGGTCGAGAGATATCGACTAGAAATAGTCGGGCTCACCTCCACGCACAGCATGGGCTCTGGAACCCATCTCCTTGAGACGGGTTGGACTCTCTTCTACTCTGGAGTGGCCCACGGGGAGAGGTGGCAGGCTGGGGTGGGTTTGCTTGTTGCCCCCCAGCTCAGCCGTCTCCTGTTGGGGTTTACCCCAGTGGATGAGAGGGTCGCATCCCTGCGCCTTCGGGTTGGGGATAGGTCTCTGACTGTCATCTCGTCCTACGGGCCGAGCAGTAGTGCGGAGTACCCGGGCTTCTTGGTGTCCCTGTCGGGGGTGCTGGATAGTGCCCCTCCCGGGGACTCCATTATTCTGCTGGGGGACTTCAATGCCCATGTGGGAAACGACAGTGACACCTGGAGAGGCGTGATCAGGAGGAATGGCCTCCCCGATCTAAATCTGAGCGGTGTTTTGTTATTGGACTTCTGTGCTAGTCACAGATTGAACACCATGTTCAAACATAAGGGTGTTCATCAGTGCACTTGGCACCAGGACACCCTAGGCAGGAGGTCAATGATCGACTTTGTTGTCGTATCATCAGACCTTCATCGGGTGAAGAGAGGGGCTGAGCTGTCCACTAATCACCAGGCAAAAACTCGGGCCTGGGAAGAGTTCGGTGAGGCCATGGAGAAGGACTACCGGTTGGCCTCGAAGCGATTCTGGCAAACCGTCCGGCGCCTCAGGAGGGGGAAGCAGTGCTTTGCCAACATTGTTTATAGTGGGGGTGGGAGGCTGCTGACCTCGATTGAGGACATTATCGGGCGGTGGAAGGAGTACTTCGAGGATCTCCTCAATCCTGCCATCACGCATTCCGTGGTGGAAACAGAGGCTGGGGACTCGGGGTTGGACTCTTTCATCATCCGGGCTGAAGTCACCAAGGTGGTTAAAAAGCTCTGCGGTGGCAAGGCTTCGGGGGTGGATGAGATCCGCCCTGAGTACCTCAAGTCTCTGGATGTTGTGGGGCTGTCATGGTTGACACGTCTCTTCAACATTGCGTGGCGGTCGGGGACAGTGCCTCTGGACTGGCAGACTGGGGTGGTGGTCCCCCTTCATAAGAAGACCGGAGGGTGTGTTCCAACTATAGGGGGATCACACTCCTCAGCCTCCCTGGTAAGGCCTACGCCAGGGTATTGGAGAGGATAGTCCAGCCAATAGTCGAACCCCGGCTTCAGGAGGAGCAGTGTGGTTTTCGTCCCGGCCGTAGAACACTGGACCAGCTCTATACCCTCTACAGGGTACTCGAGGGTTCATGTGAGTTTGCCCAACCGGTTCACATGTGTTTTGTGGACCCGGAGAAGGCATTCGACTGTGTCCCTCGTGATGCCCTGTGTGGGGGTGCTTCAGGAGTATGGAATCGGGGGCCCTTTATTAGGGGCCATCCGGTCCCTGTATGAGCGGAGCAGGAGTTTGGTCTGCATAACCGGCACTAAGTCGAACCTGTTCCCGGTGCATGTTGGACTCCGGCAGGGCTGCCCTTTGTCACCGATCCTGTTCATAACTTTTATGGACAGGATTTCTAGGCGCAGCCAAGGGCCGGAGGGGGTCTGGTTTGGGGACCAGAGGATTTCGTCTCTTCTTTTTGCAGATGACGTGGTCCTGCTGGCCCCCTCTAGCCAAGACCTACAGCATGCGTTGGGCAGTTCGCAGCCGAGTGTGAAGCGGCTGGGATGAAGATCAGCTCCTCCAAGGCAGAGGCCATGATACTCGACTGGAAAAGGGTGGCTTGTCCTCTTCAGGTTGGAGGGGAGTTCCTGCCTCAAGTGGAGGAGTTCAAGTATCTCGGGGTCTTGTTCACGAGTGAGGGAAGAATGGAGCGGGAGATCGACAGACGGATCGGTGCAGCTGCTGCAGTAATGGGGGCACAGTGCCGGTCCGCTGTGGTGAAGAGAAAGCTGAGCCGAAAAGCGAAGCTCTCGATTTACCGGTCGGTCTACGTTCCTACCCTCACCTATGGCCATGAACTTTGGGTCATGACTGAAAGAACGAGATCCCGGATACAAGCGGCTGAAATGAGCTTCCTCCGTAGGGTGGCCAGGCTCTCCCTTAGAGACGGGATGAGGAGCTAGGACATTGGGGAGGAGCTCGGAGTAGAGCCGCTGCTCCTCCACATCGAGAGGAGCCAGTTGAGGTGGCTCGGGCATCTATACCGGATGCCTCCTAGACGCCTTCCTCAGGAGGTGTTCCAGGCACGTCCCACCGGGACGAGGCCCAGGGGACGGCCCAGGACACGCTGGAGGGACTATGTCTCTTGGCTGGCATGGGAACGCCTTGGGCTTCCCCCGGAGGAGTTGGCGGAGGTGTCCCGAATAAGTGGAAGATGACGAGTATGAGCATTAATTACAACGGTAGATTTCCTTTTTATATTGTATAAAAAAACATTTTATTCATTTCTTTCCCTCAAAAGTAACACATTTTATAGGCTAGTGATTAAAAGTGCATTAGTAAACTGGGATTTCTGTACATTTTGCACAATAATTCATGCCTTAAAGCTTAATAAAACACATAACCATCCTAAGCATGAGCCAGCAAAGCATTAAAACAAATGTTTTATTTCTGCAGCATACTATGACTCGGCCACATGGTTTTCAATTTCTTTGTTTACATGCAGTCCTTGATGGATTTACAGATGCGTTTTGGGTCATTATCATGTTGCAGTGTCCAGTTCTTTTTCAGCTTTAATATTTTTACAGATGATGTCACATTTTCACCCTTTGATGCACAGTAGATTTCATGCTGGATTCTGTGATGGTGAGCTAGAAAGGTCCCGCTGCATCAAAGCAGCTCCAAACCATGACACTCCCAACTCCATGCTTCACAGTTGGTGTCCAATTATTTTCCTGGAATACTAGCTAATTATAGTCTTACCTTCATATTTAGCTTAAAGAGCAAAGGCTTCCTCACTGCACATCTCCCATTAAAGCCAAGCTTGTGCATACACCAATGATAAAGGCATGCACTGTCATCCTGCTGTAGGTCCTGTGATGAAACCTTATGGTTTTTGGTGACTTTTTTCAACCTCTTGCAGTCTTCCTTGGGTGTTAACTTGCTTGGACAGCCAGACCTGGTCATGTTGGCAGTTCTTCTAATTGTCCTCCACTTGTAGACAATTTTCTGTACAGTGGAATGGTTCATTTCAAATTCTTTTGAGACCTCTTGATATCCCTTACCAGACACATAAGCTGCAAGAACTTCAGCATGGTCTGAGCAAACCAAAGTAACTGTTTGAGGTTTAAACAGGGTGCTTTCTGCAGACAGTGCTGGTCGTTTTTGCTATCAAAAAGATGATACTTTGCACTAGATTACTTACTTTACTGTTAGTTTATGTAAGTTATAAAATAAAGCAAGACCATAAGAATGTTGAAGGTGGTATACCTTTATTTGTGAATAAAAAAAAGATTTTTGTTGTGTGCTTAAATTTCTCATACAAAGTGAAAAGAAAAAAGTGGAAAACGTCATTTAGAATACGCATATTCCCAAGACTTTATACAGAAGCTTAAAAACAAGTATTTTTACACTATCAAGGCCTGCTAATATTTTGGCAATGTCTCTGATTTCATAATAAATGAATCAGTTTACAGAACTCAGTGTGATAAAGGCCTGAAGAAAGGATTTTAAGGAATTTAAATTAGCTGTCGTACTGAAAACTCTTAAAAATCACAATTACAACAAACATGAAATACTCTTCTGCTTTCATTTTGTGGTTCGGTCTCAGCATCCACAAACTGGACTTAAGCAAAGTGATTTGAACTCTTCGCTTAAACTTTGTTCTTGAGAGGAAATTATATATTAATGTAACATATTTTATATTTGTTTACATTTCTTTTTAAGACTGTGTTAATAATTACAGTTCCATGAAAAGCAAGGCAAGATAAAACGTTACCAAACACCATTCTAAATAAACAAGTCTTAAGAAATCCAAAACTGTTTTAAAACAGCTTTGTTGGGAAAATGTAATGTAATCCGTACTTGACTGGGACTTACAAGGTACGTTCAATAAACTTATAAGGTACTTTTTAAACCGGGCTTCTTGAGCCTATATGGTACTGAGCATTGCGTACCTTTGGGATAAAAACAGTTTTGGAACAGCACTGTTTGGAAAAATAAGATGTGAACCAGATATTTTCCTGGGATTAAAAGGTTTCTTTCCTGGGAGCTACAATTTTCCGTCAAAACCAGATTCAATTGGGAGATTACTTAAAACCTGGTACTTTCCTGAAACCTACCATATTCTATCTGAACCAGGCTGTATTATGAGGTAATTTGTCCTTTTGGTACTGTCCTTGGATCTTACAGGTTGTAACAGTTGTAAGCGGCCACCTTTTGGAAGTCAGAGGGTACTTTCCATCAGCTTGTTGGTATTTACGGTAACAAAGCCCTTTTGGAAACCATACCGGAGAAGGCTTGGACTGGTTCGTGGTGTTAACATATCCTTTAAACCTCTTAAAGTCTGAGCATCCATCATTTTTAGGAGGACAGAAATATAAATTCTGGGGTCTATGGGAATTAACTGCCTGCTCTGCTTTGGCCAGATGCAACAGAGCAGATTGGAACTGTTAGGGTCATTGGATATAAACCCAACTGATTTGCAAATAGGAGAAGGCTCTTCCCATAAAAAAAAAAACATATTTTCTTCTCGATTTTAAAGAGCTTAGATCTGAAACAGATTATTAGAAATAAAAACTTTATGGGTACAGTAAAGAAACTGTATGAAGAGTAAAAAACGCTGCAACGCCCACTAAAATGCTGCCTCCTTCCATATTCAATATTCAGTTCTTTTACAGAATCATAAGTCGTGTTAGTGTTTCATTCATGGAGTGCTGGAATCATATCAGACATATCCTGTGATGTCATATCCTGCTGCAGTGGGCTTCTTAGCTCCTGGGGTTTCATGAGCGCCTGACTCTGAGCTACTTGTATTTCGGACGAGTGTCTGTCCCCTGCTGGGTGTGTTGATGCCCCCCACCTGCAGGGTGGGGTTGCGGTAGGTCTGTGAAGTTGTTCGAGCTCCTGTGCCAGACATGTTGACTCCTACCGGATAAGGATATCCTCCTCCTTGCCACCTCCCACGCCCCCCCTCGTGTTCCTCAAAGAAAGAGGCACTCAGCAACCCGCCACCCAGCATGGAGATGAGTGCAGAGGCCAAGCCGAGGTAAAGGCACTCTCCAAGCTCGTACTTCATGCCAGCAGGTATGTTTGGGCTGTAGAAGGTTTGGACCACCTCGTGTGTGGTCCATGCTACAGGTACAAGAGCCAGGAAACCTGCAGTGAGAAACAAAACCCCGCCAGCACCTGCCACACGACTCTTAACTGTCCCTGCATTCTCCAAGCAAAGAGTGCACTGCATCCCTATGGATGCTATGGCAATTGCAAGGATGGACAATACTACAGAGATGACCATGAGAGCACGAGAAGCCTGCAGGTCAGCAGGCAGTGCCAGCATGGAGTTGTAGGTCTCACATTGGAAGGCCCCCGTGCTCTGATAGACGCACTCCATCCACAAACCCCTCAGGTTTGCCACAACAGTGACGATATTAGAGCCAATGTGCGCAGTAGTCCTCCAATAAGGCAGCACTGTGGCAACCAGGGTTCCCAGCATGCCTAGGAGGCCCAAGAAGAAGCCCATCAGCTCCAGAGCTAGTGATGCCATGTCAGCAACAGCAAAGACAGAGATCTAAAACCAAGCACATTGAAGAAATTACAAAACATTATTTGTGCATTATTTTTGCATCAGAACTACTTTTGCCTTATATAGTGTTCACATCAAGAAGTACACGCTGTGAAAGAAAACACAGAAACCAATATGAGAGACATGAGTCTTTCAAAAAGGGACCTAATTTCCATGAAGAAGATGCACAGTGTGGGCATGCCAATAATTTGTAGAACATTTGAACATTAGAACTTATTAAAATACTGAAGATACCAACATTTTATGCCACAAATAAAAGACAAAAAAGCAGATGGGACAATATAAAATTGCTTTTGTTTTTGTGCAATGCGTCTGTAGTGTGTTAGAGTCAGTAGAAGAGCCTCTCACAGAGGTCGAGTCTCGCAAACTTAACAGAGGAAATTAATTTGTTGCTCATCAACTACATGGTCTAAAAACTTTTAATAAGCCATATTTGTACAAATAGTCAGTGTTAACACAACAGTCCAACCATTTCCAATTCAAAATTCCAGTCAAAATTAGCAACGAGTGAAGAGTTTAACACCATTATTTTTGTAGAAAACGGATTTAAATGCAGTATTTCACTGACTTGCAAAATTCTGCATGATTTCATTTTTAAGTTTTTACAATGCCTAATCCACTAACTGCGTGCAATATTGTATATTTTTCTGAAATGTTCAAATACCTAGCATAGCATTGTTAGCTTAGCCAACCTTTGTGTGACATAGTTCAAGTTTATTGCTAACTGTAAATCAGGGTAAAAATGCTCACCAAAACAACTACTTTAAAATGAGCTAAAATAGTTGCCTAATAAAAGTTGTGAATATTGTTTTTATAAAGCAGCATTATCTTGTATTATATATACCCATATGCTTTGAGTTTCTGATTATAAAGCTACAGAGCTTGCCATCATACTCATGTGTTCTGTTTTTGCTTTTTTGTCACATCTACATATTTACAGTCATAAAATAATTTATTTTAGACAAATATCACCAGAGTTGGGCTGGAAATGGCTATCCAAACCAATCTGGCCCTATGTAAAAACATTAATGGTACCCTTGATAAATCATGGATTAACTGTGGCCTTTTTGTAAAGCTAAGCTTAATTTCAGTAGCCACACCTAGGCCTGCTTACTGCAAAATCTGGACCAGGTCTGGCAAAAACTTAAATAGAGCCCATCGGGCAATATGAAGTAGGCTCTCAACAAGTAACATCATGCCTCGAATAGATGAGAAACAAACTCATTGATATTCACCTGTCAGGAAATAGTTAAAGGTTTTATAACAGCAACTAACCACAGTGGAGAACATGAAAAAATTGGCCTCCAAAGATCGGCACATCGATAACTTATCCAAAAGGTCACGAAAGAACTTGTAATAACATTTACAGATTCCAGAATAATAATTGGAAAAAATGGCATCAGTGGGAGATTTCCAAGGCAAAACCACTGTGACCCGGGCTCAAATCACATTTTCCCAAAAACATCCTGATGATCCACAAGATTTTTGAGCAAACATTTTGTGGACTGATGACACAAAAGTGGCATTTTTTTGGAAGATGTGCGTTAAACAAAAAGCATACTAACTGTCAAACATTAACTGAGAATGCTTTGCAGCTTCAGGACCTCGACAAATTGCCACAATTGACAGAACCATGCTGTCTACGCTCTACCGGAAAGCCCTGAAGTGCATAGATTACAAAGCCAGACTACCAGAGCATTTTTTAAAAGGTTGTTTATATTGTTTATATTCCAATGTTGTGAATACAGCTTTATGTCCACCTACATCCCTGGTGTCCCAGAAAATCCTGACCGCTACTGTTCGACCATCAGTTCATGCCCTTAAAGCTCAAGTGTACTTTAGCTGTGCAGCAGGATAATGATGCAAAGCACACACCCAAGTCCAAAGAACATTTTGGAGTGGCCTAGTCAAAATCTAGACTTACGTCCTGTTAGGATGTTTTGACACGGCCCTACACAGGTCGTCTATGCTCAGTGACCTTCCAGTGCAGCTCAGTTAAAATAATTCTGCAAAGAAGAATGTGCCAGAAGTCCTGGTCGGTGACGTAAAAGACTTATTGCCAGGTATTCCAAAGGCGTGTTGCCAGTTGTTGCTGCCGAGAGTGGCACAACAAGTTATCAGGTTTAGGGGGTGGCGGTTTTGCAACATATGGCCAGACTGGCTTGCAATTTAGGTCTTTCTCAAGTTGGAAATTATAGAGCTACATTTTACCAAATTTACCTAATAATTTTGTTGTACTTTTCTGGAATTAAAAAGTACTTTAAGAACAACATGAGCATAGGTTTTCTTTACTGGAGTGTGTAACTAATTAGGTACCAAGCACATTCATGGCTTTGATTTTTGTTTTACTTCAGTGCATTAATTCTGTTAAGTGTGCATGCTTGTGTAATAAACAAATGCAAACAGCCTTGGTTAAATCTTCCCTATAAATAATAGAATTAAATAACCTTTTAACAGCAAAGTAACTGTTTCAGATGGGATTAAAATTGCTATAGCATTCATACACTTATACCTCCACCAGATTTATATTTGAAATTGTTTTCATTCAGTGGAGAAGTCTGTTTTAGAAAATAACACAGGCATCTCTCAAAAGACAACAATTCAAAAATGATTGTCAAATAATAAGAATTATTTTCTATTTGTTTTATTTAGATTTTAATAAAAAATGACATGTCAGAAATTATTTAAATCCTTTTTATTAATCAAAAATCTTTATTGCCAGAATGTAATTATACAATAATCATAAATATAAAACAATACACACTATTTGACATATAAATAACTAAATATATGTGTCAATAACAATTTACATATATACGTACATCATAATTATGGCTTCTGTGCTGCAGTGCACCATGAAGTAATTGGAAATGACACGATGGGGGGATCTTTATCATCTGATTGGTTGATTTCATACAACTGTTAACAACCAAAGTAGTTTTGTTTCACCCATTGGCTTAAATGGCTGAGGCCAAAGTAAAAAATACATTTCATTCATGATGTCTTGCAGCATTTAGTTATGATATAAATCATTTCTCAATTAATTTGTTAAAATGTATATGCTTTTATAAATTACTACATTGTTTAAAATGAGCGATATAGATAAATAATTCTAGGTTTATTGCTTTGTATATTTTTTTCCAATTTTAGGTAATTGATGGAACATTTTATCATTTATTTAATAATTGAATAATAGTAATTTATTACTGTGGCACTTTTAGACCTCCATACTTACCCTGTGATCAATATTCCTTCTTTACTGAGGTTTATGTTTTTAGAAGAATTTACTTTTTGCCAGATCATCTTTTTATTCCTTTTGAGCGGTATGCGGCTATAAAGGCTCATGAAAGCCAAAGTGCTGACATTCAAATCTTATGTGAAGCCAAGGCTATCAATCTAATTGTTCATCTGTATTCATTCAGAATCCTGTAATATATGTTGTTTCATTCAGAACTTGAAACATTGTTTCACCTGAAAATACATTAATATGTAGCACACACACAAACACATCCATTTTTCATGCATTACCTGGGACGTCTGCAGGTTGGGGAAGAGCCAGACACTGAATCTGTTGAAGATTTGATTCTGCTCCTTTGCTGCAGTTGGTGAAGTTGCAGATGCAGAGGATGAGGAGGTAGAAGGAAAAGATATAGCCTGCAGCCAGTACAGATTTTGTCCACCACTGGTATTTCTGTTTAACCTGCTCCTGCTTTTCCAATTGGGAAAGTATTTTCTTCTGGCTGGATCAGACTCTGACTGCTCCCTCAGTCCTTAACATAGTGGCAGTTGTCGTGTTGCTGCTGAATGGCACTGGCTGGATCAGACTAAGGGAGCCAGAAAAACACTTTTAGGACTAACGCGAAGAAGAATGTATCCAAAGATCTGCGTTTTATAAATTATCTTCTTAAGAAACCAAAAAAGCAGGGCAAGATATCCTCACTGTTGTTCTGTCAATGTCTCTCATCTTAGTCTCGGTCAGATTCTCTGGTGTCTTTATTTAAAATTTGGGTCAGTGTCCTTCCTTTCAGACCTTCACCTAATGTCATGTACACACACACTGAAACTTGAATCTGATAGTGACATACATTCCTGTTAACCGGGTTAATCATTTTCTTGTTTGTCATTTCTCAAAAAACCCAAAAAACCTTTGGTACATCGTCAGAGGCAATTTTGACCGAAAGCAAAAGGTTCAGCAACTCCCTGTGAAAGAATGACAGTTATAGAGCATTAGTGATATTGATATTTAAACTTCATGTTTTAATGTTAATAGAACAAACCAGGTCCTCAGATCAGTGACATGTCATGTAGATTTGCTTGCTAGTTATATATTAGAGTACATTTTCAAAGTTGTTTTGATAAAGAATAACAATGGTAACATTAACTGAATGATAAAAACTACAAAACTTTTTATTTGGCAAGATTTTAGGTTGGAAAGAAGTTTAGATCCTCCGCAGTACTAACTAGCTAAGCTGAAGTTAGCTTACTAGCTCAGAAATTAGCTTTTGAAACAAAAGTCTTATTTTTATATTAATGAGGATTGATCAATTTTCTCCTGTTCTTCTACTAAAAATCTATCAAACCTTAAATAAATTAATTTGATTTGTGTGCATTTTACCTGGGAATTGCAGAACTGAAATTATAAACAGGACCGGGACATATGGGTAAAGTTTCATGGTAAAATATGGATAAATAATATGTTCATTGAGGTTATAGTTCTCCTTTTAATAATTACTGATAGATCCATGTTCAGTTAGATATGAAATTTTGAACACTTGTGTTCAATTTACCTTCATTGACCAGTTCCCATAAATCAACACTGTCAGCCTGATTGAAGTCTGACTCCTATGCTATATGCTAACACCAATAATTTCTCTGATTGACCTGAATGGAATGGTGAAAGTCCATTAAACTTGCAATAGTGTCAGTCATAGTCCGTCTCAATCACTTGTTTAATAAACTAATCACATTAGCCTACCCTGTGAGCAAATTGAAAGTCTATTTTAAGACCCCACGTTTTTCCCTTTCAGAGCCTACAAAACAGGTTAAAACAACCTTAACAAATGAACAGCCCTTAAAACTGAAAGTAATTGCCATAAGGTGAACAAGAATCTGCTCATAGGTGTTGCCTGACTTATTTTGCATTTGCCCCAGGATGTATGATCCAGAAATATTTCCCAATCCAATTTCAACAAAAAAGTACCAACTGTTAAACAATGGAGTATCTAAAACTCCACTTTAAAAACTTTAAAAAGTCAGACTGGAAGGAAAATATAATGGCAAAGGAAAAGAATAAAGGATTTTGCACCATAGTGTTTGTCCAGATGAGACTGCACTGTGAAGCCAGCTTTAGATTGAGTCACAAATGCACTGTAAAAGTAGTGAACATTTAGGAAACGTGATATATTCATGTCTAAACTTGAAAGCCGTGAGTTAGCCAAAATGCCTATTTTAACTCTAAATAGAAATATGGTTTTACATAAAGATTATGTTGTTCTGAAGATCTGAAGGCTTTGATTCAGATCCAAAATTCATATTTAATTCGTATTTTGATGTCTTATTCCCCAGCATTTTATGTCATTTGTGTGTTTTTGTTGTGTTTGAAGTACATAGATAACAAAGCAGACTACCAGAGTAAATATTGCTACATGCTCATTCAGGAGGAGTGAATGCTGCAAGTCACTGACTGGATGCAATCTGCTGGGTTTCCTTAGACAGAAAAACTTTTTATCCAATTTGAATAAATAACTGACTGCACTGTTCACTAGTTAGGATTAATTGGAATGCATGTACCTGACTTTTGTAAAATGTTTTGAGACAACATGTGTTGTGAATTGGCGCTATAGAAATAAAACTGAATTGAAACAAAATTGAATATTTCAAAGGTTGTATATATTATTTATATATATATACAACAATTATATTGTCTAACAGCCCTGGCGTTGAACTATTATTGTTAAACTGCTGAGTAAAACTTAAGTAAATTAATCAAGTTACAATTCAACTGGTTTTATCTATTTTCAACAGAAAGCTAAGAACAGTTTGAAAATATTAACAAATCACTTCATCTCTTGTTCTTCCTTTTTTATTCACCTATGATTATTTATTTAGATAAGTTAATTAAGCTACATATATATATTAAGTTAAAATTCTTTGTTTTAATGATGCATATTGACTATAAATGTGTATATTATTAGAAGCAGAAGGAATCTAAAGCAATTTATTAAAGTATTTCCCATAGTTTTCTTTTTGGGTGTAAAAATGTAATTGTAAATGAGAGAATTCAATTAATTCTAAGGTAAATATTGTTCAGTATCATCTTACCTAAAACTGAAAAACAATTTTTATTTCTATAAAAAAAAAAAAACACATTAAACATGAAATTTCTCCAGAAATAGTAAAACTAGATTCAGTTATCATATCATAATTTAAAAATAATGAAAGCAAAATAATTCAATTTTGTTAAATATTCTGTAAAAGTAAATCAACAGCACATTTCTGTTTTTTGGCTCATCTGATGCTCCATACCCAAACTGCTTTCAGGCTGCAAAGAAAAGATGTCAATTTACTTCTCAGTTAGGCTGACAGCAGACTTGGCAGCCTCCTGGATTTAATCAATTAAAATATGTTTGTTGGCTTGTCAGTTTTTAAACTAATGATCCCAATAAAAAAAGGTGGGAAAAGCCCATAAATAAATATTACATACCATGCCAGGGTATCCTAGGATGAAAGTGAAACAAACTCAGTTTTAGTCACTAAGTTTGCTGCTCATTGAGTTCCCAAACTTGAGTCTTCAGTTTGCGATCCTTCAACCTGGCCTCACATGGCCACAGCATCATAATGGGATTAGGTTGTAATCCAGCCACTTCCCCTACAAAGCAGACTGAAAGGCCAACGTCCACACTCTCTGAAACACTAAGTCATTATTATAAACCACAGAGAGGCATTATATTGACACGCTGCATTTCAATGAGCCTGTTCAGGTCAGCTTGGGACCCTTTGTTATTATGTTGGAGCTGGCTGGCAGTCAGTTGCTGTGAACCACAGAAATAAACATGCTTACATAATAATTTTGGTAAAGATTTTGGTTTGTTTCTGTTTCTGCAGACAAAAATATAATTTCGAAGAAAAAAATATGTAGACAGTTGATGTCATTTTGTAACAGTGTTAACATGCTGCAAAACTACTTTTTATCACGTTCTTGGTTTGGATCGGACCAAAGTGCAGATAAGAGCTTGGCAGCCGCATGATGAGAGGAAGACTTTTCTTTAATTAAAAGGTCTCCAAAACGTAACATAATCCAACAAGTACAAACAAGAGTCGAGCCAAAAACTTACATGTGTTCATAGTTCTGTAACGTAGAAAAACTGACCATAAACAAGGGTAGTGAACGAGGAATAATGACAGAGGAACCAGCGGGGAACAAAGAACACAGACCAACTAATATACAGGGAGAAAACAAAGGCAGGTAATCACAGGAACTAAGAACAGGTGTGGCAAGGAGACATGGAGGCATAAGGGACAGGTGGAACTAATTAACAATAAAGGAAACCATAGACCTAAGAACGATTAATACAAAGACACAAACCAAGTCCAAGGATGTCATCCGATGACACTTTTACTCAGCCTGTTTCAGTTTAGGGCTGCTGGCTGATAAGATGAGTGCTTCAAGTTATGCTTCTGATCCTGGCGGGGGTTTAGAGCAAGTCAATGCCTTTTAAAACATATAGTAGGCATGCTCTGGGCTCACATTTAGGCTACAAATTTGTTTTTATGTGTTAATTTCTTTTTAATTCCAGCTGAACAAAAACATTGGTGGAACTCCTCGTATTAGAAAACCTTAGATGTTATCCTTCTAAAGAATAAAACTATTTCTGTAAAAGAAATGTTATGCCATTCTAAGATATCTCAAAAAAGCAATTCTTCCATTGCAACCTGTCCACCACTGTGAGATGCAAACAGATGCCAAAGAACATCAGCAGTTCTGAGTTAGTAGATCTGTTCTAAACTGAAATGAGCTCTAAGATTGTCTACAAGACCATCAGCAAGAAGCTTGGTGATATGACAACCTTTGCTGCAGCTTTTCAGAAATGGACAAAAATATATAACCATTATTCACCTTTGATTTAGAGCTTCATGCAAGATTTTACCTCATTGGTTCAGGATGTTCATGAAGAAGAGAAATCTGGTTTTCTTTAAGTCGTATTACGAATTCAGGATTTCTAGTTAAAGTCTCATCAACTTTAAAAATATAAGGTTTAAATAACAACATGCTTAAGTTATGTTTGTTTAATAGGAGCTGTTTGGGGTCTAATTGGGCAATCCATGATAAAATAAAGTTTAACCTGGGATTTTTTTCTCCCTGTTGAGTAAATGTTCTCAAATTAAAGGTTGTATTTTTCACTGTGAGTTCATTTTAAAGGTTTCATTTGCAGAAGAAAATATTTAGAATTAAATACCTTGGCCACAAAGTTCCCAAACATCTACACGTGTCATCGATTTCTAAATTAACCTTTTCGCCCTTAATACATCACCTTTCTGAAAAGCAACTTTTGGTAATTACCCCTCTATACAGTAAAAATCATGCCATAACTTTAATTTTCTGCTGCACCCAAGAAACTTTTATAACAATGTATTCATCCACCCATTTTCTACACTTGCTTAATCTGTGCAGGCTTTTAGGTGGCTGAGGCCATGACCGGCAGTCATTAGCATGAGTTGGGGTACCCCCCTGGACAGGTCGCCAGTCTGGCTCAGAGACACACCAGACAAAATGTTTAGGGCAGATTAGAGTGACCAAATAAATTAACATGCACGTCTTTGGTCTGTTGGAGGAAGGTGGATTACTGAGAGAAAACCAAACGGATGCACAAGAAGAACCAGCAAACTCCATATAGAAAGGCACCAGCTGGGATTTCAACCCAGGACCTATTAGCAGTGAGGCAAATAGGTCCTGTTTTTTAGTTATTTAAATATTTGAATAAGCTGTTTAAACTTTAAACAGAAGTTTAAAATAAAGTTTCTTCAGCTACCACTCAAATTATGAGCAGTATTTCGGTTACTTTGAATTTACATTAAAATGAAAACCTTTTATCTGACAATAAAGGAAACATTAAATCCAATCATGCCAGAGACCGTGATGGAAAATGAAACACTGTTTTTAAACTCAGAGACCCACAAGTAGACAGGATGTTTGATGCTCAGACATTACTTAAAAATCACACAATGTGATTTTCTAGATCTTTGTTTTAGATTCCGTCGCTCACAGTTGAAGGGTACCTATGGTAAGAATGAAAGACTTCTACATGCTTTGCCAGAGGAAAACCTGCAAAATCTGCAGTGTATCAAATACTTGTTTTCCCCACTGTATGTCAGATATTTCAAACTTCCAAATTACCCAAATACCCTGAACATTCAATCTCAATTTCACTTCATGTTGTTAGAATTCATGCTTGTTTGTTTAGGTTTATATTTTGCTGTTTGATTTAATTATTTGTTAAGATATATTAGTGAGGTTACTAATGACATAATTATTGATTCTGTTAGTGACAAGATCCAAAAAATTCATTGATTTTATACTCACATTAAATATGAATTTTGTAATTCCCAAGATGAAATATTTTCTATAATTTAATTCCTCCCATTTTTTCCTATGAAGTATGCAACTAAGGCTCACTGACAAAGAGAATTTAAGCTTCAGAACTGATTTTTGATAGATTTGAGACTGATGGGAAAATAATATATTTTATTTATTGTGAGCTATACGATTTTTCATACATAAATATAATTAAGCAGCTTATATATTGCTACAGTTATGATCCACTCTTGCTGAGACACTATCCATTCTCTACGTCTGGTGGACCCTGTGCTTTGTTTGTAAGCTTTATTGAGGCATTTGTTTTCTATAACTTTTTTTTAGAACATGTTAAATATTTTCTGAGCTGTTCTGTAGCCTGCTTGCAGAATCAACTTCATCAGTTTGCCATTCCAAACATTCAGTTTGCTGGGTCAAAGGTCAGTTGTTTACAGACAAATTTAACAATCTGTGTAGGAGTTTTGACTTATAAGTGTCTCCTGATGATTTAATCTGAAGGTGGACACTGGTTTAAGATTTAAAAAAAAAACTTTTGATATTTACACCATAGACTTGTATTTTTTTCCACCCAAATATACATATTCCGAAGTATTTGGAATGTTCGCTAAATTACTACTGAAAACATTAAATCCCGATAGGGGTTCAGTGTCTGGTTAGGTATCCTAAATAAATGCTAAATGCATATGATCTCTTTAACTGGTCTTTAGTGTCCTCTAGTGCCCATCACAAAAGATGCATCCTTGGATTCCTTCGGGAAAAAAATATATTTCCCCTTTGCAACATTTTCAATTAATTTGATTATAAGAAAAGTGGCTGATTAGAGACCTTTGCCTTTAGCTTCCTGTCAGTAGAACCACAATAAAGTTAGATTTGAAACTGAATAAACAACTACATGTCTACTGCTGTACTGCATCACTTCTTTATTCACTAGATTTTCCAGAAGACAATGAAGTGATCAGCAGTTAAAGGGTCAAAACGATCATTGTTTTAAATAATATTTCATTAGAACTCTAACTTAAGAAATGTTACTTTAAAGTTTTTAATTATGTAGGTTTCTCTTTAATATTACGCAACTTTTTCAATGAAAATTCAATGAAAATTTCCCAGGTACCAAATTCCACGATCATAAAAGCTTTGTCTTTCTGTCCAATTTTATGTATCGAAAGAGTTGAAGTGATTTGATTTGGTTTTTATGAACATTTACAGATTTCCAACGTTTTTCAGGGCTTTCAAATTTCAAATTTTTATGGTCCATGGATAACTGCAATAAGAAAGAAAGTAAAACTCTATTTCTATAGCATCTTTAAGGAAAAGAGAAGTCCCAAAGTGCTTATTTGTGCTACTAGTAACTGACATCAACATAGACCAGTCACACAGCGCAGGCTAAACCCCTTGGAAACTAACATGGCGTGCATCATATTTGTGTGAACCTTAAGAGAAATGCCTCCACAATATGGCTGCAACATTGGCATACTACCCTAATGCTCATGCGCTCATGTGGCATGCCTTGCGTTTCCGGTGCTCTCTTTTCATTCGCTGAAATCAGTGCAGCAGCGGACGTCTTTGTAATATAAACTGTCATACTGGCCACGCCTTTGACAAACAAAATTGCCCAATGACGAAGCTCTTAAGATGTCCTTATTGATCCGCCGACCAATCACGGCATATGTAACTCATAAAACGACAAGTGACCCCGCCCCTAGCACTAAAAATTATGTTGAAAATCGTGCGCTAGCTTGTTCATGGTGGTGGACAAGTTGTAAAGGAAGTAATGGAAAGATGTCATACTGTGTAAAAATGATTGATTTCAGGTTATAAATACATGCAACATATTTAAACCATTTTAGCACTATTTTGTTTGGTTTATGTAAAAGACTGAGTATTTATAAAATGTAGGGGGTGTGAAGACTAAACGGATGAGATTCCCGAGTATGTTCAAAAACGGTTGGTTTTTTTTTGGGAATTTGTTCCATCCGTTTAAAAAAGTAGTACCGATGACAGATAAAGGAGGTGTGAATATGAATTTATTTGGGTTGATGTCGCCATACTTTTAAGTTGAAAACAACAGGAAAATGACCCAGACTGTCTAGTCTAGCCTAATTTTTTCTCCCCCTCAGGACGCTCTGCTTCCCTGCTCCTTTGTTCGATCCGACCGGTGGGTTGAGTCAGAGACGGGAGGCTGAGCTGGACCTAACAAACCACCAGCACCGGGGAACCCGACCGAGGAGACGCCGCGACGGATAAACAAGGATTAAAAATCATCAGAAAGGCGAAAAAAAAAAATTTGGATTTAAAGTATTTCAGAAACAGTTCTGCTTCTCTAACCGCCGCCTGTCTTCTGCATCCTTTAGCAGCCGTTGTAGCTTTCACACTGGGAAATAAACCGGCAGGCTGACAGTTGCTAAGCCCACACCGGTCAGTCTCCATCATCCACACCGATCTACGCTGACTCCCTTTCAGTTACTTGTGGCTCAGCATCCATATTTGCATCCCAGGGAGTGGCAGGCACTAATCCTCCCTGTCTTTCCCCCTCCGCCGCCGCTGAGCACCTAGAAGTTAGCCGTTTCTCGGACACCCTCTAGGACGCTGTATTTTCACACAGGAAGGTGAGGATTATCTTGCATGTTTTGGCTCATTTCAGACATTTTTCTGTGTTTTTTTGTTTTCGGGTGGAAATGAAGGGCAGAGTGGACCACGCTGCCTGCCGCAGTAGCTACAACAATAGATCAAAGTGCTGGCGTTGTGTTACATTATCATCCCGACGCTTCCACCCGGCTCCAAAAGGAATGATAGATCCAGGCCTTGTTGCTTATTGCACATATAAAGCCTTGTTTTAAACCACCACGAATAATTATTCTCGACCAGTTTGATTTGATTGACCTGATCTTAAGCGTAAAATGCCCGTTTTTCTGAGTAAAGATGAGTGTAAATAAGATTAAAAATCTTTCCCTATGCATGAAAACCGCTTAGTTTCATTCCAAACACGAATTTGAAAGCTCCAAACAAGATGAATATTCTTTATTTGAGGTTATAACAGCTTTATATCTTCTTAATAGGCTCTGGGCCATGATTTGTAGGACATGCTCCACTTGGGCACCGGCCTACATTGGCTTTCTGTCATATTTCAGCCTGCTCAGACTTATGTCTTCACAATAAAAAATAAAGAAAATAACTGTGCTATTATTATTATTATTACGTTTGAGAAATAGATTAAAATGTGTTGTAATGATAGCACATAACCTCCCTTCTATTTTTTAGCTATTTAACATAAGATCAAATAAGACAATGTAAGATTTTATTCATCCCTCAAGGGGGAAATTAAATTTATGGAGCAAAAACATTTATAACCAGCAAACTTAGTTACATTGATATTTTCTCTTGGCAGAATTGTTTTAATCTATCCACACTGGAGTCCTAGTCAAAGTCCGGACTTTGACTAGGCTACTTCAGAACGTTTTTAAATGCCATGTTATTTTTACACCAGATATAAAACTGTCCACAGAATATTTTCCCAAAAGTCTTAGTGATCATTGTGATGTTTTTGCTAAACGTCAGACGGGGCTTTCATGTTCTTTTGGGTCACCAGTGTTTTTGGACATAAAACTGTCCCATGGATGCCATTTCTTGTTGTCCTTAACTGAAGTACAGGGGTTGGACAATGAAAGTGAAACACCTGGTTTTAGACCACAATAATTTATTAGTATGGTGTAGGGCCTCCTTTTGCGGCCAATACAGCATCAATCCGTCTTGGGAATGACATATACAAGTCCTGCACAGTGGTCAGAGAGATTTTAAGCCATTCTTCTTGCAGGATAGTGGCCAGGTCACTACGTGATACTGGTGGAGGAAAACGTTTCCTGACTCGCTCCTCCAAAACACCCCAAAGTGGCTCAATAATATTTAGATCTGGTGACTGTGCAGGCCATGGGAGATGTTCAACTTCACTTTCATGTTCATCAAACCAATCTTTCACCAGTCTTGCTGTGTGTATTGGGGCATTGTCATCCTGATACATGGCACCGCCTTCAGGATACAATGTTTGAACCATTGGATGCACATGGTCTTCAAGAATGGTTCGGTAGTCCTTGGCAGTGACGCGCCCATCTAGCACAAGCATTGGGCCAAGGGAATGCCAAGATATGGCAGCCCAAACCATCACTGATCCACCCCATGCTTCACTCTGGGCATGCAACAGTGTGGGTGGTACGCTTCTTTGGGGCTTCTCCACACCGTAACTCTCCCAGATGTGGGGAAAACAGTAAAGGTGGACTCATCAGAGAACAATACATGTTTCACATTGTCCACAGCCCAAGATTTGCGTTCCTTCTACCATTGAAACCGACGTTTGGGATTGGCATGAGTGACCAAAGGTTTGGCTATAGCAGCCCGGCCGTGTATATTGACCCTGTGGAGCTCCTGACGGACAGTTCTGGTGGAAACAGGAGAGTTGAGGTGCATATTTAATTCTGTCGTGATTTGGGCAGCCGCGGTTTTATGTTTTTTGGATACAATCCGGGTTAGCACCCGAACATCCCTTTCAGACAGCTTCCTCTTGTGTCCACAGTTAATCCTGTTGGATGTGGTTCGTCCTTCTTGGTGGTATGCTGACATTACCCTGGATACCGTGGCTCTTGATACATCACAAAGACTTGCTGTCTTGGTCACAGATGCACCAGCAAGACGTGCACCAACAATTTGTCCTCTTTTGAACTCTGGTATGTCACCCATAATGTTGTGTGCATTTCAATATTTTGAGCAAAACTGTGCTCTTACCCTGCTAATTGAACCTTCACACTCTGCTCTTACTGGTGCAATGTGCAATCAATGAAGACTGGCTACCAGGCTGGTCCAATTTAGCCATGAAACCTCCCACACTAAAATGACAGGTGTTTCAGTTTCATTGTCCAACCCCTGTAAGTAAGACCTGTGGTGCTCTAGTTGTTGGTCTGAAATCTTCTATGACGTCCTGGATAAGTCTTTGAAGCAATCTTGGATTAATTAATTAAGGTGGGCTGTCCATGACTGGGAAGTTCAACACTGTGTCACGTTTTCCCCATTTGTGGATAATGGATCCCACTGTGGTGCACTAGAGTCCCAAAGCCTTAGAAATAACTTTGTGTCTTTTTCCAGACTGATTGATATCGGTTACATTTTTCTAATCTTTTCTTGAATTTCTTCAGATCTGAGCATGATGTGTTGCATTTTTAAAACCTTTTTCACCTACTTCATGTTGTCATATAGGTTCTATACCTCATTACTGTTGAAAAATGCATGTACATTTGTTTTAAGTTTATGGTGTTTTAGCTCTGATGTAAAAAATACTTTTTGAAATCACCAAGTTGACTGAATTTGTCTGTCAAAAAAGAAAAAGTCTGGGTAAAAACCTACGTAAGACATATTTCAGCTTTTTAAGAAGGGGATCATTCAGAACTAGCCAAAGCAACTTAATCAACAGTGATATTTACAATTCTTTAGCAAAAAAGGAAATAAAAACATTACTGTGACAAACTTGATGTGTTTGAATTCCAGCTAAGACCAGACGTGTGGATTCTTCTCAAACACCCGGAGACGTCGCTTTCCTCCTAATTAGCGGGTTACCAACAGTTTCATATGACCTATGACCCAACGTGGGCAGGAGTCGTTTAACTTCTTAGGCTGGGAAAGGGTCCTATATTATGTGGTTCTGTGGATTTACAGTGGTCTGGAAAAAATGTATGTTTCCACATAAATAATCTTGATTTTGATCTCTGGAATCCCTTTGAAATTGTTGCTGTCTAAGTTCAGCAGTTATGTGGTTGTGAAAATAAAACCAGAAACTGCCAACACCACAGATGTTTTTAAAACAGGCTCCATGCTATCTCAACAAGTGTAAAAAAAACATGTAATTACTATTTTAGTATTTTTCAAGTTTATATAGACATTAAAAAGGTCTCTTCTCCATTTCCTGTTTTTTAAGAGCTGATCTTTTAATTTCTAAGATCAAATACTCTAGCTTGGAGATTAAGGTACCTCTTTAAATTTGAATATGTAGAGCTTTGCAAAGTTATTTATACCCCGTAAACATTGTCACCTTTTTTAACGTTAAAACCACAAACCCTAATGCATTTCATTTCCTTCTCTTTCTTGAGAGGCCAAGACAAAATAGTTGACAATTATGCGGTAACAGGAGTGATGCATGGTTTTGATTGTATGGTTTTTTTAATCAAAGTCAGTCGGATTGTATGGAAAGCATCTGTGAACATGAATTGTCCAGTCTTGCCACAGATTTTCTTCGGTTGAGGTCGGGACTTTAACTGGGCCATTCTTGATTTAACCAGGGGTGTCCAAATTCAGTCCACAACAGCCGCAATCCTGCAACGTTTAGATCCATCCCTTCTCCAACACAACCTGAATGAAATGAATGGCTCTTTACCACTCCTCTGCCGAACACAATGACAGGCTGAGGAGGTAATTCAGCTATTTGATGCAGGTGTGTATGAGAAGGGATGCAGCTAAAGGTCGCAGAAAAGCAGCGCTTGTGAACTGGAGTTGGACACCCCTGATCTAAACCATTCCATTGTAGCACCGGCTGCATGTTGAGGGTCGTTGTCCTGCTGGAAGGTGAATGTCCAGGCCACTGTCAGGTCTTTTGCAGCCTCTTAGAGGCTTCCTGGATTCTCCTGTGGTTACCTCCCATATCTTCCCATTAACTCTGACCAGCTGCGCTTACTGGAGAGAAACACCCCCAACAGCATGATTCTGCCACCACCATGTTTCGCAGTATGGAGTGTGAGTTCAAGGGGAGGTGTAGTGTTTTTATTCTGTCACACATAGTGTTTTGCATGTAGGCAAATAAAAAAAACATAATTTTGGTCTCATCTGAACACCTTCCTCCATGTTTCTTGTGTCTCCTACCTGGCCTATGGCAGGCTTTAAACAGGACTTATGGGTTTCTTTCAACCAATGGTTGTCTTGCTTCTACTCTAGCATAGAGGCCCGGTTTGGGGAGTGTACGACTAATAGTTGTGCCATCAACCAATTTTCCTACCTAAGCTGTTGATCTCAGCAGCTCCTCCAGAGTTACCATGAGCAATGCTCTCCTTGCTCGTCCTGTTGGTTTAGATGGTCTTAGTAAGTATGCCATATGTGCCATATTTTTCCCATGTTTAGATGACGGATTGAGCAGATCTCTGAGATTTTCAAAGTTTAGAATATTGTTGTAGAACCTCATCCTGCTTTAAACTTTTCCACGACTTTATCCTTTTGATGTCTGATGTGCTCCTTGGTCTTCATAATGCTGGTTGTTTACTCATCTAACAACATTTTTAAAAGTTCAAGGGGTTTGAGTACATTTGCTACACACTGGTTAATCACCCTAAAGGTTCCTATGGTTCCATAGACCATATCACACATTGAAATTGATGCTTCACATGTAAGGATTTGTTGGACCCTGAGATCTCACTGACATACATCCTCCTACAGCTTTTTTTCTGGGTGGTCGTGTCTCTGAAGATGAATCAGGTTTTGTGTGGAATTTGGTCTGTTTCATCTTGTTTGGTGCTTACTGCCAGGCTGTATTTTCTGTACAAACATTACAATCAATCAG